>NC_088925.1:37107500-37187500 GCF_038396675.1 Hydra vulgaris | reverse complement strand
GAAAACTAATTCTTAGGGCTGGTAATGGGTCAGGTCTGGGTGGACCTGACAACTGATATAAAATGGGTTTGGGTCTGGTTTTAACAGACCTTACCCAGACCCAGACTCAATTTAATAAACGGGCCTGGGTCAGGTCTGAGTCCAGACCCGACCCTATCAGTTATTTCAAAAAAAAATTGTGCACTTTTTGTTTAAAGGTGCTCTAAGAAGTCCTAATATTCTTGTCACAGAACAACATTAAAGAGTTGGTATTAATCTAATAAATGCAAGTATCATTTTGGCCGCCAAGAAGTGTATGGTAATTAAAGTAGTTTTTCTCAGTCATCATATTGAGTGGAGCATTGTAAATAATGAAAATATTGAAAAACTAAAGCATTTAGCTATTAGAAATTCCATCGTATAATGTAAGGAGGGGTGATATTTATATGTGTAAGGGTCTTTAAAGGCCTTCAGAGGCCTTCAGAACTTACATTTATACCCGCGCCATCACACACCTAAAACAGAAGACCTTGGAAGTTTTTTAAAATACCAAGACAGTAAAGTATGTCTACTGACATGGAAATATAAAAGAAATCTTTATGTGTTAGAATGTCTGAAGGCTTTTATGGCTTTTTATTTTTATTTTTAATATTATCTTTATTAGTTTGAGAAGACCCTGCTTGGTATGCTTTATGAACAGATACCTTATGCAAGATGCTTTTCCAGTGTTGCTCGTACTCAAAAATCCGAAAAAATCTTACAGGACTTTTATTTGTAACTTTGCACCATGTTAATCTACTTCTTAGATTGTAGCTGTACATATTTATCTGATCACTCCACCTTTTTTTAGTAACCATTTTTGTTTTTCTTTGAACATTTGAGTCATGTTTAAATCAAGTGTGGGTCTCAAACTGAAGGCCTTAGAATGGTACCCTAGATTAGGCAAGCCCTTTTGTTGTAGGCCTTCTTATATGGCATTCACACCTGAAGATGAAGGATTCTGGTCAATAATTGAGACTCAGAAGCCAACAATCAAAAAGCTTTACTTATTACCAATGTATGTACTTTTTTTATTACTGTATGTATCAAAACCCTCCTATAATATAACTGTTAAAATAGCTAAAAACCAGGACCCAACCATGTTCAACCACGTTCAAAGACTTTTAACGCTCTTTTTTTCTTATACAAAATTAAAAGGTATAATAGATTTTGCTAGAGAAATACTTTTAATGTGGTTTTAATGTGGTTGGGTCCTTATTTTTTTGATTAAGTTATAATTTAAGATGACGGTGAATCAAAACTTCAGAAAATAATAACAGAAAACTTTTTTCAGAAATAAATGATTTTACAATAACAATTAATAGCAATAATTTTATTAATAACAGTGTTAGACTTCGAATTAAATTTAAATTTAATTCGAAGTCTAACACTGTTATTAACTTTCGAACAAAATCTTGCACAAGTCTTCATATTGACAAAGGTCACTAGTATTTTTCTTTTTTTCCTAAGAAATTAGAGCAGCTTCATTTTCGTTTTAATTAATGGAGATTGCAGTACCGTTTTTTTCTTTAAATTGAAAAATTGAAATTAGTAAATAAATTAAAGTAAATTAAAATTAAAAGATATAAACTAAAATACCTCAAAGTTCAGATTTTAACCAATCTTGTGAGCATACAATGGCTTCCAATGTGCTTGGAATCATAGAACTAAAATATTTATCAAGAACTCTTCCACCTGTGCTAAAGACTGACTCAGAAGCAACAGTAGACAACGGCGTTGACAAAATATCTCTTGCTAAACATTGTATAACTGGAAATCTGACTCCAACATGTCTCCACCATTCCAGTATGTCGAATACTTCTTAATCAACAATCAATGGCTCATCTAAGTACAACTGTAATTCATTTTTTAAACATGTAGCCTTAAAATCTTCATTTTTTCAAAGAAGATTTTAAGGCTACATGTTTTTTGAATTTTTTAATCCTTTTTGAATATAAAAAAGAAGCAGGAGTAGACTGATTTGAAATACTTTCCTTTAGCAGTGTTAACCGTGTTGAAATATTTAGCAGCATACTCATTATACAACTTTTTTAATAGTCTATTGATATTTTCTAACTTCTGTTCACTTGTAGCACCATAAATTTTCCTAAAATTTATGGTGCTACATGGTAATAAAAAAAGCTCAATGCTGATCATTTTATAATGCGGGTCCAACACAGATGCAATGACTAATATGTTTATCCCCATTTCACAGATAAACTGAATATGATTGCTGCACATATCAGTTATTTGTAAATAAATTTCACAAATGTCATTAAAATAGTAGTTTGCTGTTGGATTTATTGTTGTAGAGAAAAGGTTTGTTAATTCGTAAAAAAATTTTAAATAGTCACAACAACCTTTAACATTTATCCACTTCTCTCCATTTAGCGGATGTGTGTAACTTATATCAATTTCTTTTAGACGAATAAAAGCGTCTTTGAATTTCAATGCAGTTTTTCAACATTATATAAGTAGAGTTCCATCTTCTTTTTACATCTAAAACAACATTATTACTAGGAGCTTTTACTTGGGACTTGCTACTTCTTTAAACTGTTACCATTTCAAAGTTGACGATTTGACATATTTCACGCTTTCTATAACTTTTATTATTATATGTTTAATGCTGTCCATTGCTTTTTGAACAACCAAGTTTACAATATGCGCAGAACATCTAACATGAAAAAAGTTACTGTCACTGACAAGTTTAGTATTCAACTTCTCTATGAGAATTTGAATACTAACCATTGCGTCATTTGTTGAACAGTTATCTAAAACAACACACAATTTTTTTATCAACGCTCCATTTGTATAACTTCTCAAGTGAAGTTTTATATAGTGCTATTGCAGAATGAGGTGCATCAATATCAATTAAATTAAGTATATGTTTTTTTAGTCTCCAATTATTATCAATATAGTGGCAGGTAAGGGCAATGTAGGATTTATTTTGAATAGACGTCCACAAATTACTTGTGAAATTAATTCCACATTGTAGCTTTTCCATTACACCATATAACTTTTTCTTTTCATCCTCAAAGACTTTCAAACAATCGTTTTGTAACTGTATGTAGACTAACCATTTTAAAAAGAGGTTGTTTATTTTTGCTATACTCTCTAAAACCGCAATGTTCAACAATTGAATCCCAATTCATTTCTGCTTGTTTCTTTGTTAAATTTGAAACTTTTAGACTCCAAAATACCATCAACTATTACTTTACCACTCTGTAAAAAGGTTTGGCCTTTTATTTGGGAACAAACTTGCGGATGTTTAGTCCTCAAATGATTGACCAAGTGACTAGTTTCTTCTGTAGATCTTGCCGATGAAGAATGTGAACAATAGTTACACTTTGCTTTATGTTGACCATTGATTAAAACATTTTTATACGATGCTCAAACTTATGAGGTGCATTTTCTCTTTTTAGTTTTAGGTAATACTCTTAACTCAGATGAAAGTGGCTGTTTGATATTATTAATTGGAGTGATAGCATTTGCATTTTCTACCTCTGACATATCTGTAAAAAACAAATGAAATAAAAAAAAATAGGTATCTAGAGAAAAAGATTGGTTTTGAACCTTTTATAACTTCGTACTTCTTTAGTCTTTTTCTTTGACCTAATGAAATTTTTGAAACTAAAAATAAAGCTTTTGTGAGAAGATTTTTTGATGAGATGACTTTTTTTTAACAATCAGGTTTATATATTTTCGAAAGTCATCATTAGATGTGAACTTTTGAATTGAGATGTCTCTTTGAGAAATGATAGAACAAAAAGCAATTCATTAAATAAAAAACAATGTTAGAATTGTTATTACAAAAAACACTCCATAAAACCTGTTTTTTACTTTTTTTATTCGTTAACGTTTTATTTGTTAAAGACAATTCCCAAATTGAATTTTAATTTAGCTTTCTGAAATATTCTAAAAGGTTTATGAACCTTTTTGAATATTTCAGAAATCATTGTTGGTTTTCATCAGCATACACCTAATATTAAATAAGATATAATGAAAAAAGTATATAAGAAAATTATAATAATGAAGACATATTAATTAAGAAAATGTTAGCGTCTGGGTATAATGGGTCTGGACATTATAAGATCCATACCTAACCTGTTTGGTTAACGGGTCTGACGGGTCTGGGTCTGGTGGGTTTCGGGTCCAAAAAATGAGACTCATACCCAGGCATAATGGGTCGGGTCTGAGTCTCATTACCAGCCCTACTAATTCTGCATTAACTGACTGAACCAAAGCAATTGATACCAATAATTCCTAAAAACTGTTTAAAAAATTTATTTTTATGGTGTGTATGGTATAATTTTTATGACCTATAATTATAATGGTTTTGTAACTGGTTATTTAGTTATTTAGCTGCCATGGTGAAAGTATAATTATTATGAAAGTAGAAAAAAGGTTCATAGTAAAAATAAAATTGATAATAAAGATATAAAGAGTATTACTGTAAAATGCAAAAATAGTAACTGGAATCAAATCAAGTTAAAACTTTATTTTGTTCTGATTTAGTTAGACAATAAATTAAAAGTCAAACAGTTTAAAAAATTTAAAATGCATGATTTGCAAAGTATGTTAAAATAAATGGAATGTTTAAAAAAAAACTTTTGGGAGATAAATTTTAAAATGTTAGGTAATTTTAATTTTTATATTTTTCAAAAATTTGCAGATGATCCATTTATATTCTATGGAGATATGGGCATCTCTGTCATCTAAAAATTTCAATGACGATCTTGAGGAAATCAATAAATATTCAAATAAAAATAAACTTATGAACTTTAGTAAAAACTTTAATGTATTTAGAAACAGCAAATTGGGTTGGCAATAGTAGTTTTGACATAAAAACATCAAGTTTTTCACAAGTTTTTTTAAAATCAATTTGGTAGTGTTCTTGACCCTTATCAAATATAAATGACAACTTCAAAGTTGAGTTTATGAAACAGCATCATTTAGACTCAATGCATAAAAATCTACCTTTGCTTCTCAAAAATTGTGGTAACAGTTGTTTATCTTACCAATGGTAACATGGTGAAACATCCTCTACGCAATGTAAACGTCTAAAGTTTATTGTTTAGAAAATAAAATGAAAGTGTCTGAGTTCTTGTTCATAAAGCAATGATAAAATGCTCTCAAACTTAAGAAACTATTTTTTGAAACCACAAACATTCAACACGAATCTTGAACAAAGGTTGGCATGGTTTCATTTTTATAGATGGGAAACTATTAAATGAATTTTGAATCATATTAAATCAATTAGGAATTCAATTCAAAAACAATTTTTAAATTTTTTCAAATAAATGATTTTGTATATTTGTAATTTTACTGTTTTTTAAATTTATTATTATATGTATTTTTCACAGGACCTTTATAGAAAGTAGTCTTATGCACTGATAAAGCAATTCTGTATAAATAGTATTAATAATAATGTTAATTTGAGTACCAAATAAATTTATTGACCATATTGATTATATCAAATCCTATGTTTATTACCAGTTTTATGTTGGTTACCAGTTATTTGTATGCTATCATTTTTTTTAAATATATTTTCTATTTCTAGTAATTGATTCAAAAATACCTGATATATCAACAACACCACATTATGTAACAGAGGAAGAAACCTTAACTGCGAAAGTATATTTTTAGTTTGTAATATCTTTATTTAATATTTTTATTCATTTGTTAAAAACTAAATTGTTTCATAGTTTATATTTTAGTATTGTTAATATGTATTATATATTGTTAAGGTACAATCTAAGGTATGTGTCATGTATAATTAAATTTTCAGGCAATATTTTCAGATCATTTAACTTCAGATTGTTTTTCTTTATAGGCGGTTGATATTTCAACAGATAAAGTTTATCATATGCAAAACAACTCTGTGCAAAGAACAACTTCTTCGATTTTTAATGAAACTACTTCTTTTGTTGAAAATATTGTTAATGTTTTCAACAAAGTACCTGCTCGCTTAGGTTTGTTTTTGAACAACAACAACAATAATAATAATATTAATAATAATGAACACATTTCTATAGAAACTACGCATGGAAATGATCAAGAGGATAACAAAAAACCGATTAGATATCAATTTGAAAATAATGAAGTCAAAAAAGTAAGTCAGTATGAAGTCATTGAGAATGAATTTCAAAATGTTTCAACTATTGCACCGCAACCGATTTTTACTGATACAGCATATAATAAAGTTATAAGAGATGCTGGCGAAAGTGAAAGTGAAAGAGATACAGAACTTGAAAAAAATGCGCAGCAGTTTTTAAAGCAGCAAAAAGATCTAAGTTTAGCAAAAAATACAAAAAAAATCCATGGTCAGCCTGCAGAAAGACACTCGGAAAAAAAAAAGGGAGAGAAAGATAAGGAGAATAAAGAAACAGTATTAGGCAATAACAATAAAAAAATACCTAACAACATAGAAGTTCAAAGTGTTTATAATAATGTATCAAATGTTATACTTGATAACAATAATGCATCAAACTTTGAATTTCAGAAAAATGTTGATTCAGCAAGAAATAAAGTAGAGTCAAGTAAGACATATAATCCTGTTCAAAAACCCAGTTTTGAAAAAAATTCCAGGGTTAATTTCTATAAATCTGATATCCCGAACTCAGATCTAAATAATGTAAATGATATCTCTTCTTTAGAGAATATAAATTATACAACTATTATTCCAGATATTATCAACAATCGTGTGATTCCTCGTCAACAAAATCAGTTACAACCCCTAAAGAAATATAATAAAGAGATTTTTTTAAATCCTCAATCCAATGATAAACAACTAAAGCCTCCTAAAACTGTAGTTCACAATATTGGAGCTAAAAGAGTTGATAAAAATGTAGTTAACTATATTGGAGCCAATGGAAATGATAAAACTTTAGTTACCAATATTGGAGCTAATGAAGATGATAAAACTGCAGTTAACAATATTGGAGCTAATGGAGATGATAAAAATGTAGTTTACAATATTGGAGCTAATGGTGATGATAAAACTGTAGTTAACAATATTGAAGCTGACGGAGATGATAAAACTGTAGTTAACAACATTGGAGCTGAAGGAGATGATAAGCAATCTACAGAATACTTAAATGTACAAAATGAAAGAGATAAAGTAGTTCATATTGAAGATAATCAGTTGCAACCGCCGAATTTAGTTAAAACTGAACCAATCATTCAACCGGAACCTTTTGTAAGTTTTTAACTTAGTTTTATTTGTTTAAAACAGAGTTAAAATAAACATGACAGTTTTGTAGGAAAATCTTTTTATAGTGTATCACTAATTGTCACATTGGTTAATGACGTACTATTTAATAGGAGTGAATTTGAGCCACGTATTTTTTTTTCAAACATTTTTTAATTTAGCATAAATCTTTTGATGTCAATACGCAAAAGAAAAATGATGTAAAAAATATAAAAGGTATTTAATCGTTTACATTAATACTAATCGAGATTTTATTTTCTTTATTTTGATAACAGTCCATTTATCTACAGATGTCACTCTAGAAGACGATGAGCATGGTGACCAAAATCTTGATAATGTAAACAAGCCGGATTATCAAGAAGAAAAGCAAATTAAAGCTGACAATGCAAAATTAGATTCGAGTCTAAAAAACCACCAAGGTGAAGGAGTAGAGCAAGGTGAAGGGGTAGAGGGTTTTGAACAAAAACAGGTTATAAACGAAGGACCCCCTGCTTTTAATAACGCTGAGAAAGGAGAAGAAGAAAACGAAGAAGAGAATGAAGAAGGCGTTGACGAAAATGAGAATAACAAAGAAAAATGATCAAATAGATAAAATTTAAAAAATTATTTATAAGTTCATTATAATTTTTTTTTTTAATATTTACATAGTTTTTTTAAAATTATCGTAATTTTAATCTTTAAATTTTGAGTTTTAAAAAGAAATTTAAAGTGTTGAAATAGTAATAATATTAAAAACGATTTTTTACTGAATGTTTGATATAAAGTATAATTAAATAATTGATTAGATTATCAAATATTTGATCAAATATAATCGAATAATTGATCAGATCGAATATTTGAAAGATTATCGATAAATCGATCAGATAATCGATTATTTGATATACCGAATAATTGACTAAATAAATCATTTTGTTTAATTTATTTATAAATTTGAAAATAATATTTATTCATACAACTTATTAAAATTTTAAAACTTTTGTGATTTTATTTGTAATTTTTAATTTTACAAAACTTACTTTAAGTGTTTGTTTTTTTTTGTCATTATTGTTCTTGATGTTTTTAATTTTGAAAGTGTTTTAATTTTGAAAGTGGTTCGGAATACATATTACCGATATGATACCGATAGATTGAAATATTACCGATAAATGAGTCTAATTGTTTACACTAATTTGTTAAATCTATTTTGAGTGTGGCGATGGCCCCGGCATTTGCACACTTGTTTATATTAATTTTGATATGTTAAGAAGTTCACTATCAGAAAATAATTTAAAACTAGATTTTGAATCAAAATTTTTTTTTTACAATTACACATTATCACAATTTTTAAAGATTCAGCTATGCCTCTGTTTATGTGTCTGAAATGCAAGAGTGCGTTAAAAAATGTTATTCATATAGATTTTTTGAGCTACTGTAACAAAGCGACTTAAAAAAAGAAAATAATTTTTTCTTAAAGATGTCCTAAATATCGACTGAATGATGCCAAAGTATTAATAGAGTGCATAATTAATAAAACATTTATTGGTTAGTATAGGGCGATGCCGCGTAAATTTAAAAATTAGGTCGTAAAACTTATTGCTTCTAATTGAAAGCAAAAATTGAAACATTTAATACGTAATAGTTCTAGTACTAATATTTATAAGTTTTTTCATTCGACTTTCTCGTCCTCCTCATGCCGCATAAATTATTTTTCTACTTATGTTTTTCTTTATAATTTTTATTTCTGTATTGTATGTGTAAACTGTAATGGATAACAGGAAAAGTGTTGCAATGATTGCACTGCTCTGAAATTTCGAGGAAAAAATTCGAGCAGCCGTGGTGCAGTGGTAGCGCACTTGCCTCAGAAACGTAAGATCCGTGGTTAAAACCTCACCTCTGGCCAAGTTTTGCGACATCGTTTGGGGAACTTCCTATTAAATGCTCTTCCGCGGTGCTCTGCGAGATGACTGTAAGTACTTCTTAAGACTTCCAAAAAAATTTTTTGACCGTAAGGTTAAATTTGTGTCTATTTGAATATTCTGATAAATTTAGTCTCTGCATATAGTATGGTAATATAGTATAGATATATAGTAATTGAAAACAATTAAGTTTAAAATCGAAATCTCGTGCTGAAGTAACTAAGAAATCCCGTGCTAAGTAATTTAAAAAAAAAAATCCATTCCATTTGGGGAGGAGGTGGTACTTTTTACATGTTCGAAACTTTAAAAGGTCTTTTGATAAAATTTAAAATCTAATGATAAGTTTTCCAAATTATCGTAAACACTAAATAATCTTGGATCTGCCTGTAATATATTTCACAACAAAAAGGTTACACCACAGATATTATATTTGATTAGCTATCCTGACCCGTAAAATGCAGGCCATGGTAATTCTGTTCGACGATTTCTGCATATTTATTGTTATATTACTATTATTATTTTATTATTTCTTCTTTTTATCACCCAAATTAGAGGTAAAAAAAAACAACACAAAGTATATAAAACTAATAGTTCATACAATTAGTCTGAAGTTTAATTTAGGTTTTTTTGGGAATATCTTCTTCAATTTTTAAATATGGTTCTTTGATATTCCAGAATTCGAAGGACTTGTTAGAAGTTACCGCTACTTTATCTTTTATGTCAGCATTCGGACGACTGACAATTTTTTGACCGTCTATCAAACGCTGGGCGAAGTTTAGCTTCAATCGGTTGCAAATTTGCATTAATAAGATTAATAAATATAACCAGATTATAAATAGATTACATATAACAAGATTAATAAATATAAACATTTTATCTACGAAGTTGATAAAATGGTTATATTTATTAATCTTTGATATTTGAGTCAAAATCAAGTCAAACAAGCCGGATTGCTCATTAGTCTGATAAACTGTTTTGAATTTGTTTCGAATGAGAATGGTAGACAAGTCATCAAATAAAAGATCATTTTTGCTGTACTTTGATATGCTGAATAGGAATGCTGATCTTCCAACAGTGTCAAATTTATTAAAAAATGTATTGCTGTAATTACAAATTTTTAAGCGTACGATAGGTTCGTTTTAGTCTGAGATTTGAATAAATGCACTATAGTTAAAAGCTGACAAAAACGAATTCCAGATTTTATAAGAGCTCTGAAGACTGATTAAAATTGAGTAATGCTTTCCTTTACATTTACTGTTTGGAGAATAGCTATATTTTGTATAAGATCTAGATTATCCCATAGAAATCCAATATATTTTAGTTTATTTTTAAGATGTAAAGAAGAACCGTTCATTTGAGTTGTATTTTTTATAATTGAACTTTTACCTGAGATAATAAAGTCGGTTTTATCCGTGTTTGCTAATTCTTGTAGCACTGAAAAATTAAGACTTTGAAGGATTATATTGTCTGCATAAGCAATAATGTATACATACCACTTACTGTTGTTCCAACTTTGCAATCTGAAAAAAATTGCCTTAATATACTTTCAGTGTAGATACTATACAAATGTGGAGATAAAATGGACTTTTGTCGCACGCTTGAGACAAACGGAAATGATTTGATTTAAGTCTAAGGTATGGTGCACTAGCAGTACCTGAGCGGTATAATGATTGTAGTGCGCGAACTACTGATAGCGGTAAACTTTTGTTGTAATAAAGTTTTTCAAACAAACAGTTCCCATTACAGCTACCAAAGGCCTTATTTACATCTAAACTAAAGATATATACTGATGAGTTATTACTATTATAGTGTTTAATTGTTTCACTCAAAGGAATCCTGCATGAAGCGTTGAGCTTTTTCTTGAAACCAAATTGATGAGAGTGGCTTCTGATATTTCTGGACATACTTGCACTCTAATATATTCGAAGAGCTATGTCAAAATAGGTATGATACTAATTATGTGATAGCTATTTGGATTATAAGAGATTTTTTTAATAAGATTGGAAGAATAGACTATTGGAATAATAATGGAAGTTTATAAGTACTCTGGGACCGTTCCATTATTAAAGATATTATTATTAAATTTTAAAAGCCATATTAAAAGATCGTTGTTAAAAGAGTATCATGCGATCATAAGGAATCATGCGGTCTATTAGACTTAAGAACCCAAGCGTTAATGTAAAAAGTTGATAAGACTATTTGATTAGGCTCATTTATGAGTTGTGGAGTATAACGGCGTTCGTAATTGTGGTAGTGTTGAGAGTCGTATTAAGGTTTTGTCGAAATTCTTTTACAACTTCTTTTCTTGCTTTTTATTAATAGCGAAAATATGAGTGTTTGAAGTTGATTTAATTTTTCGAATATTGTTCCAAAATTACTGAGGATTAGTTTTCTACAATAAAATATATATTTATATATATACCGTTGCAATTTATTCTATTAAAATTTTTTTTTTTCTCCTATATGAGCAACCTTAAGTTTTGAGCTGCTTTTACAGTTTTGCGGAAATCTTTACGTGCAAGTTTTTATTTATTAAATAAAATGCATTCCTGCGATCTGTTGTATTTAGTTTTTTTCCATTTCTTAAAGTGGAAGGAATAAATTTTTTTTGACATTTATTCCTTCCTCAATTTGATTTCTGGCGTCCACCTTGATTTTGAGTAAACGTCATTAGTAATTACATGTTTTAGTCATAATTAATATTATGAAGTCTCGCGTAATGCAAATATCTCAAATAGCACTATTTTTTTCACCCTTGTTTTGTTTAAAACTAAAAAAATGCTTCTGTATTTTATAATTATACAAAAAATTCAGAAAATCTTATTTTATAGTGATCATATGAAGTACCAAAAGAGATTTGGTTTTTTTTAAAAACAAGCTCAATATATATTTGAATTCACAAAACATGAACTAGGGAGGCAACTTCACAAAACATGAACTAGGAAGGCAACTTAAATAAAGTTAGCATTTAAGTACTGCAAACTTATTAAAGTAAAAAATAAATAAATAGCGAAATGATGTTTTTGATGGTAAAAAAAACTGGGTCTTAGATCTGAAAACACATTAATTGTGTTGCTAGTCAAAATAAGGAGAATCAATTATAAAAGCAAAAAAATTATCTTTAATTTAGGACTTTATTTTAAAATATTTCAAGACTGAAGAAAAGTTGTACACGCGTTTTGATAAATGAAAGCAAAAGAGATATTGGGTAAATGTGCCCTTAGGCGTCTAAATGATTTACAATGTACATTTACTATTTTAGGACTGTTAATCCAAATATTTCATACGTTAATATCTTACTGCTTTATAAAATATATTTTTTAATACAACCACATTATAAAAGACTTTAATAAACAAAGTTACTCGTAAAACATATAAAATTAATATTTAAATTATAAGTTGAACAATTCAACGATTAAATCTTTTTTTTCGATTTCGATTTGAAAATCAAATGATATTATTTAGTCATATTTTCCAACATTAAATAGATACTTTCAAACCAATGAAGTCTTTTCTCTTCAGAGGAATACAATTTAGCTGTTGATAAAGCTTTGGAAAGAAACTCTTTTGCCTAAAAAGAGTTTTAAATTAAAATGTCTTCTTTTTAATAAATAAAAATATTTCATTGAAAAAAATTCTTTTAAAAACTTCATTTTAATAAATAAGAATATAAAAAAGAATTTTAAATTAAAATGCTTTAAAATTAAAATGCATTAAAAATTTTAATAATTTAATTTATTTTAATTTCAGTAATTAAAATATAATATACCTTCACAAAATTCTCTAAAATTGTGTAAAGCATCGCAAGAGTAAACAAATTTTTTGTGAGCTCTTTCAAAAATGGAGGTTTCTGGTTTTCGTGAAGCTCTAGAATTGTATGTAAAATTTTGACTGCCTCTGCACCTTGTACTTCATCTGAAACAATGTTTAAAGTGTAATTTAAAAACAATAATATTAACATAATTAACAATAATAACATATTGGTTGCTTAATGCCTTTTCAGTATCATGTACATTCATTCAACATCTCACAAATCTCATTTTACACTTACTAAATTTAATATAATAAAATGAATCTTATACACTCAAGATTTACGTACGTGTTTGTGTACAATCAATTGTGAACAATTTTTTTGAAATTTAAAGTTTGGTATCAAATTTTTACTAAAATTCTTACTAGATTTTAGGAAACAATGATTTATTGGTTGAACACGTTAGAGTAGAGGATCGTAACTAAATAAGGTTAAAATATTGTTGACCTATCATAATTTTTAAACAAATAGCATGCCTTTAAGCATTCTTTTATATACTAATCCAAGCTCAAAATCTTACAAATACATTTAAAACTATAGAAGTAGATTGATTGCCATACAAGGAACTTGGAAGCAAATTTCTTAGTTTAAGTATACTTGGATTTGTTGGCTACCTTTTCGCTGATAAAAAAATTTTCTGGCCTGGCAATTGTGAAAATTGTCCTTTTTGCAACATGTTTCATCATCATTAATTATAAAAATATTTTCTCGGTTTAAAAATTTATATCTTTTTGAATAACGCTCCTATGACTTCAGTTTCTCCATGAATAGATAATTTTAAAGTAAATTTTCTATCAAAGCTTAGTTACATTTAAACTTTCTTACAAGATCTCTCTGCAAATGAAATGGATTTTCTTTAATGAAGTGAATGATTGATTTTGCTTATTGATAATTCTCAGTACATCACTGCAAAATAAATCTAACTAAAAGATGGGCAACATTGGTTGAAAATATGAAATTCTTTTTTGTCAACTTGTGACAAAAAAAAATTTCAGAAAATATTTCCAAAACTTCTTCTTGATTTAAAAGTTTTTTTAAACTACTAACATTGATAATTAATAAAAACATTATAAAACATTGATACATATTAATAAATTCTTTGTACAAAAATACACAAGGTTCCTTGAACAAAAATACATTATGTTCCTTGTACAAAAAATCATTGGGTTCTTTGCAAAAAAATTAAAAAAACCTGTTAAAAGCACTTTTTGAGTAATTAATGATTAAAGAGTGCTGAAATTCTGTTCAACATTTAAACTATTAATGTTAAAAATAAAATAATAATAAATCCGATCATTAAAAATAAAACAATGAACAAGAAAAAAATGCTCAAACTTTTTTAAAAATAAAACTAAACAAAAAGAGTTTTTTTTTCTTTTTAAGACCATAAAATCTTATTTAAAAAAAATTTAACAACAGTTTAAAGTTTTTCGCCAAAACACCTGGTATTTGGTTATGGAGAATTTGAAGTAAACCAGATAAATAAAATTTTTCACTAACTCGTTTTAATAAATCTAGTTTATCATTATGTGCCAACTAACCATTTGCTTTGTTGAAATGTGATTAATTAACATTTAACATAATTATAAATAAACATTTAATAATATAAAAATAACAAATCTTAGCAATAACCTTTATGCAATTATTTTAACCATTAAGAGAATTTTTTTGATAAAAAAGAAGTAAAAATTGATTATGATTAAAAATAGAAAATAGAATATAGCATATATATATATATATATATATATATATATATATATATATATATATATATATACATATATATATACATATATATATATACATGTATATATATATATATACATATATATATATATATATATATATATATATATATATATATATATATATATATATATATATATATATATATATATATATATATATATATATATATATATATATATATATATATATATAGAAGCACAAAAAAAAAAGAAAAAAGAAAAACAGGCTTAGTTATGTTTGACTTGAAATGGAAAAAAAGAAATAAAAGTTTCCATACCTGTCTGAATCAAAGAAGAAATGTAGAAGGTATATTTTTCAGCAAAAGTCAAAAACAAAAACATGATCCCAAGGATCATCACAAAAAAAATTACAAGAAGAGTCCCAGTCAGTCAAAAAACTAATACCTTAAGAGTTGGAATGAAAGAGTGAACTTGATGTAGAAGAAACACAAGATGAAAGTTTTATTGAAAATCACAAGGCACAAATTAAGGAGTAAATGTGAATTGGGCTCTCTCGAAAACCTTCACGCTATTCAATCTTATTTGTTCACAATTTTCTCTGTTTTCTGGTTATAGTTTTGTTCTGCTTATAAAGTTTTATGAAAATTCAAACAGTTGATTTCAAAATTTTATATGCTTTTGAATTTATTGAATATGAGCAAGATGGATTTTCTTATAAAATTTTAAAACATTATTTAGATTTTCAGACTTTTTATTCAACATTACACAAACTAATCAAATGTTAGCAAAACTACCTATGCAACATCTTAAAAAAACGCCCACACACAAAAAACTACTTATGTATGCAACATAAAAAATCATCTTTGATTAAGTATTGTTTGAAAAAATTTCAAATTTCAAATTTCAACTGATCATAGTGATAAATAGGAAAAACTTAATCATAACTTCCTAAGTTCTACAAACCTTTTATTTACAAACATCAAGAATAATAAGAATTGTTTCAAAATAAATTTAAAAAAAAAAAAAAAAAAAGGCTTTTTAGATTTCCATGAAACACTATCACCATTAACATAAAAAAAGATTTAAGGACACTATTAGTTAAAATGCTAAAAACAACCTTATGAATAGTTAACTTAGTTTCAAATCATGTTTGAATTAAGAAAAGTAAAATTAAGATATAGGTTTCTCTTGGCAATCACAAAAACTGGTACTTACTCCCTCCCTCCTCCCCCTTTAATTTTGTTTGTTTGCACAACGAGCATGGTTATGTTACTTACATGGCATATGGTGCTTTTTTTTGGGAAAAAAATTCTGTGACTGGCTTAAATGTGTGCTTCATATCACCCTCATGTTGCCAAATATAATCACATGACATTTTGTACTGTACTACAACATTATATTGGCAAGAAGTTGTTGATTTCATTCTTCCTAAATGTACCCATGAATCATTAGCTCATCAGTAACTAGTAAAGCTAGTTCAAATAGAAGCATTGAAATAGTCAATCTTATATAAGGTTGTAAGACAGTAGATGCTGTATAACACTATTTATTGTAAAAATACTTTAGAAAATATTAACTTTATTTAACAATTTATTCAACACTTTATCCAACAAAACAATATTCAATTATAAAATAAATATTAAAACAAACAAAAACCTAGAAAACAACTATCTTCAATTGAATTATCAATAAGTTTCTTTTGAGGCAGACTTGCGGCTTCAACAGAACGCTGCTCAACCATTTTAAAAAGAGTATCATTCCACATAGTAGTCAGCTAAAAGCAAATAAAAAAATTGTCTTATATTGTGTAACATATTTTTTACTACATGTTGTTTAGTAAAGTATTTTATACATATGTCCATGAAAAATATTTTGACCGAGAAAAAATATACAATTTAAATTTTTTAGCCTTTAGATAAAACTTTTAGAAAAATGTGTCTTAACATTAACAAAATAAAATCATATCAGCAAAATAAAGCTTTCATTGGCAAAAGCCTTTTCAAGTAAACTTACATATAGATTATAATTTTATTACATATTTATAAAATTTATTTTTATTTTAATTTAGTTCATTTAAGTTTATTATCTCCCCACTTTCCAACACCTATCTCCACCTATTCACATTCCTCCACTTATTCAGTTTTATCAGTTTATGCTCATTTACATTTCAAAGTTTGTTTTCATTAAAATTCATATTCTCTCCACCTCCTTCCATCTTACTCCATCTGTATATATATTAATTTGTATAAAAAGTTTTTTATAAGGCTACTTAACATTTTACAAAAACTTTTTAAATTTTCATATATATGTTTTCATATACATGTCATATACAAATTTTCATATACATAAAACATTTTCAACTTTCATATACAATTTTCAACAAAGAAAATATGGAGCATCAAAAGAGCTTATAAAACCATAGTATGGATAGCTGGATAAAATATTCACAAAAAAGCACAAATTATTCAGTATAGGGAGCACCGCTCCCTATACTAAATAATTTAAAATAACTGAAAAAACTATAAACTAACTTAACAAACAAATAATTTTAGCTCTAATCTTTACAACTTGTTGTTTAATCATATTATTAGAAATAAATTTCAACTACAGTAAGTGATAAGTGGACCTTGGATTACTATTTTAAAATTTAATAACTTCAAACTATGGTAACTAAAGTATATAAGTCCATTTTTGTGGTATTGAAATAATTGACTTTTTTTGCTACACAATCATGACTCATATATTTGTTATTATTAAAAATTATCTTATATTGTTATTTAATGTATATATACATAAAATATATTTGATAATGTTAATAATTAAAATATAGGTAAATAAACAAAAAATATATTTTTTGTTTATAAATTTGCAAATACTTTTAAAATACTGTATTATTAATTACAGCTTATTAGCAAAGTCCATTATATCCATTTTATAAAGATATTATGATATTATAAAGTTTATAAACTTTAAATAACCTAAATATTTTTTAATAATTGATATCATTTAACATATTGTATAACTCTGTGTATTTAATATTTTGGTAATTATATTTTAATGATGAATGTTAATTGTTAAATTGTTTAAAAAAAAGTTAATGTGAATGTAAACAATGTTATGTTAAAATAATGTAAACTATTATGTTTTAAAATTCACGATTGTGAATGTAAATTTATTTTGGAGAGTTAAATACGAGACAATAAACCATAATATTTTTTTATTTTATATTTAATTTTAAAGTTTTAAATTAACATTTTTAATTATAATCCATACTCCTATTTTTCATTTTTTTGAATATTAAAAGATAAAAATAGTTCTTCAAATAGAAAGTTAACTATCACTTTCACTAGACAGTGGATTATCTATTTTAGAATCTTGCAGGTGTCTCATAAAGTTTGCGTATTGTGTCATCTGTACAGATAGTATCTAGCAAACAAAAAACATTTTTTTTTTTCACACAGTTAATTATTGCTGGGACAATTGGTTTAAAAGTGTTCTAGCAACAAGTACCTATTTCTTCTACTTTATAAGTAGGCTATGTAAGGTTGGCTCAGAGTGATGGCAACATAGTACTAATTTCTGACGATTGGAATTAATCATTTTTTTGGTCTCACTTATTTTAAATGTTTTTATTATTTTCACAATTTTTTTTCTTCTGCTTTAAAGCTTAATGCATTATCTAATCTCCTATTTCGTTTAAAAAAATGATACAATGCCTGAAGACAGCAGGTTATAAATTCTGCTCACACTTTTTAATTTCCTGCTGAACCCTACCAAATATATTCTATCTGCTGGAAGGTAGTAATGCTCTCATTCAGGGAAGGTAACAGTGATGAGCAAGTTTTTATAATATTGCTTTTTCATTGAAAGAAGCATCAACACTATGTTTATTTCCTGCTTTGTCCATAGCAGGTATCTAAAAATAGATGAAGAATTGATGAATTGGAAAATGCATCAAATTTTTTAAAGCTTCATTAGGCCATTAAATTTTCTTTATAGGCTATTAAATTTTTTTTCTGTCTTCATTTTCAAGTCTGTTTGGGATAAATGGAGAACTAATATAAAATAAATGTCATTGTTATATTTTTTAATGAAACAATATTTAAAAAATGAAACACGGCATTAGCCTCATTTTTTTCTTGGCAAAAATGAATTTTCAGTTTAACAAACAAATAAAAAAAAAGTATTATTGTTGAATGATTTCCATAAAAATAAACAGACAAAAAGTATATTTAAACTCATTAAAATAAGATATCTTTTTAGTATATTTTCCATTACCATTTCATAATCAGTTAAACAAGCAAAGTATGAAAGTATAAACAAACACTAGAATGAAAATGCTTTTCTTTTTTTTATTTAATGTTATAAATAAATTTTGCACATTGCATATATATATATAAAACCTTCGGAATTAGGCAATGCCAACCTAACTGCCGACCTTAAAGTGTTTGAGGTCGGCAAAAAATTGCCGACCTCGTTTCTATGTTTTATGGTCAGACCTTTGTATCAAATAATTTTTGCCGACCTGATGCCGACCTCTACAAGATTGAGGTTGGCAAATTATTGCCGACCTCATTTTTCTTAATTCCGAGGGTTGTATATATATATATATATATATATATATATATATATATATATATATATATATATATATATATATATATATATATATATATATATATATATATATATACATTAAATACAGTTATATTTTTGTTCTATAAATTAGTTTAAACCTTTTAAAAATTTAACTAATAATTTGTATACCAGGCAAATAATGAGAGAATTTTTACTGAAAAATTGTTTTATCATTGTTTGTTTTTTTGTTTTTATTTTGTAAAAACAAAATACCTGACCATAGAGAGAATAAGCTGTTTCTCGTTTATTTTGTTGGTAAAAAACATTTGCCATATGAAAATAACCTCCTGAAGTTCGAATGTTATCAGTTCCAAATGCAAGCGATGAGTAGTATATCTTTAATATCAAAATTACAATATGTAATAATAATAAAATATAATAACAATAATATAATACAATATGAACTGCAATAATAGTATATTATAATATATACTTTATCTACTTTAACTATTCTCATATAATACTCATTTTGCAGGTATCAAAAAATGTTTACTTTTCTGGAATGAAAAAAAAAAAATCAACAAAATTGACATGATTGGGATGTTTGGGTGAATGAGCTAATTTTTGTAGCTATACTTTTTTGTGCATTTTTAAAACTTATACCAAAAATAGAATATAGTTTACATCTTGAGCAAAGTGATGTAGTGCTTCAGTATGCTTTTTTTGTGTTGCAAACAGCATTCCAAAGTTTCGATGCATTCTCGATTTGATGCTATTGTCACAAAATGAATTCTTGAGAATTATCCACTGCGCTTGATGTAAGTACTCATCAGCTTGTAGTAAACGTGATAAACCTGAATTATTTTGAAAATTTTAGTGAAAAATAAGAATGCAGGCTAAAATTAGAAGTAATTTTAACTTTACAATAACTGTTTATAAATTTATTTATAGCAATCATAATTACATAAATAATTACAATTATTTATTTTAGCCTGGTATAGGGGTTTATAGATTTGCCAAACATATACTGTACAAATACAATATATGTTATTCACATAGTATTCACAGATTCAAGATTTGTTTTACATATTGTAATAATTGTCATATAGAGAGGGACCATAACAATGGTGGATTACTTACCATAATTATGATCCAAAATTTTTATTTCAACTAGGATCCAAAATTATTGATGATAAACAATTTTTAAGTATTGCTACTCATGATCCACTATTTTGGGCACCCAAAATTTTTTCTTAAAAACACTGAGGTTTTAAAAAGTTGCAAAAGTGCTCATAATACCCAGACCACATGACACTGCCCTCGGAATTAGGGTAGGCATTCGGCAATGCCGACCTAACTGCTGACCTAGAAGTGTTTAAGGTTGGCAAAAAATTGCTAATCTTGTTTCTGCATTTTATGGTAAAACTTTGTATCAATTTTTTTTGCCAACATCTATCAGATAAAGGTTGGCAAATTATTGCCGACCTCAATTTTCCTAATTCCGATGGGCTGGTGATAACACGAGCACTTTAAGTTAGCTCAAAAAAAAAAAAAATTAAGTAGATAAATACCAACCTGACAATTACAACAAATTTGTAGAATATAATGAATTTTTATTAACAAAATTTATCATTAAATTTTAAGCCACTTTTTATTGAAACAATTCAACTTTGTTTTTACGCAAAAAAAAAACAACTACTTAATTCGTTACTTTTTCAATTTTATTAACCTAAACTTTTAAACAATAAAAAAAAGAATTTTTTGAAATTAAAATACAGAAAAAGATTTCGTATTGCTTTAATATTAAAATTTTTTACTATTTTGCTTTTATTCAACAAGCGATTAAAACCACTGCAATTTTAGGACTTTAAACTATAATAATTTCAATAAAAAACACTGTGTAATTTGAGCATGCACAAAAATGGTAATTTTATTAAAAAATGTTCCTATCATTGTTTTCCAATAAATGAAACGGATTTCTAGCTAACATATTTTCCAATAAATGAAACGGATTTCAAGCTAACATATTTTCCAATAAATGAAACGGATTTCTAGCTAACATATTTTCCAATAAATGAAACGGATTTCAAGCTAACATATTTTCCAATAAATGAAACGGATTTCTAGCTAACATATTTTCCAATAAATGAAACGGATTTCTAGCTAACATATTTTCCAATAAATGAAACGGATTTCTTGCTAACATATTTTCCAATAAATGAAACGGATTTCTAGCTAACATATTTTCCAATAAATGAAATGGATTTCTAGTTAACATATTTTCCAATAAATGAAACGGATTTCTAGCTAACATATTTTCCAATAAATGAAACGGATTTCTAGTTAACATATTTTTCTTTATGAAAAAGTAAACATAAACTTTTAAACATCAAAATTTTGGGCCACAGATTTTTTCATGTGTAATAGTAATATTTAAACAAAAAAACTTTTTGGTTTTTAAAGCATAACATTTCACAAATTTTATCAAATCAACTGAAATTTTCATGAAATGTTTTTTATACTAATTCAATTCATAATGCAAAAAAACAAAAATTATAAACTATAATGTTCAATTAAAGTTAAACATTTTTTTATTAAAAAAATTAGAAACAATATGTCCACTGATAATTAGTTAGAATTAGTAACATCATTATCACCTTTGTAACATGTAATCAAGTACAATCTGCCACTGTCTCGTAATTTTTTACAAAAAAAAAACAGTAATAAGTTCCAGTAATATTTTTCAGAGAAATGTTTAAGTAAAATGTTCAGTAATAATCAGGTAAGATTACTGAGATATTAGGAATTAAGATAATCATGATCACGAGTGAGCTGAAAATTTTTATTAACCAGCCTCACACATCCTTCTTCATTTAATAGGTGTAATTTAATAGATTGTAGATGTAAACATGTATTGTATTCTCTCCTACTTAGTATACTGAACACTAAATACTCTTAACTCTAAACATGGGATTGTACCTTCTTTTGTTATCTTCTGATGAGATTACAGCTTTAATACTCAGTTTAACTGTTCTTATGGTGGATGGTACTAAAGTTTCAAAAACCTTATGGTAGCTGCCAGAGGCTAATTCCACTAACCTCTGTAAAATATCAGAGTGTTATTGTCATGTTGTGTCATGGAAGGTATGTGACATTATTGTCATAGTGTCATGTTGTGCATGGAAGGTATGTACTTATATGTATGTGCATTGTTGAGGCCAAAAAAGATGTTACAAGTCTGAGTAGATTAGCAGAAGTGAGGAAAATGTAGAACTTATTAGTTATATGATCATGTCAAGTTATCATTTGGTTTAAAATATGAATTAAATACCTAAAAATATTAAACAAAAAAACCATCATTTCCATTAAATTGTTTTAATTTAATGATGGTTTTGATGGATATGTATCTTTTACAAATAGTTGTGATCTTCAAAGTAACTTTTGAATCAGACTTTTTGTAGGAATAATTTCAATTTGGCTGTTACATCTTTAGATCTCAGTGTAAATAACTAATATTCTTTGACTTGCATAGCTACAAAGATTTAATAGTCACATGTTTGACTTAGATATATACTAACATAAAAGCTAACTTTTTGTTTAAAACCTCCTCATTAAATCCCTTATTTTGTGCTTTATCATTCTCCTTCTTCCTAAACTGCAACTTTTTTGATTTTATTACTGATCAAATTCACCAAGATCTTTCTCATTATCCTACAGATAATATTATGTTATTAGTGTTACTAATGGTCATCACACTTATGGACTAGGCTTTAGTACCCGGCTCTAAAGATTAAAATCTTAATCACTTATTCCATCCATGTTATAGTGGCAGCCCGCAGGCCACATGCAGCCTGCAAGACCTTTAATGATGGCCCCCAACATTTTATTCATTTTATTACATATGGTGGCCTGCAGACATGCATTTCAAAAACATTTTAGTAAAAACAACAATAAAAAAATCACAAATAGTTTTCTGAACTCCTTTATTAAAAAGGACATGAATACTAAATTAATTTTCTAACTTTTTATTAAAATTGAAACTCTGAAATTAAAACTATAAAAAAGTATTAAAAAATTATGACGATATATTTTAATTTTAACAATTGATATTTGAAAATAAGGCGGGTGAATATAAAAAAGCAATTGCTTTTACTCAGCGTTTTTAGAGTAACTGTTCAGCTCTACGTGAATAAAGATTTAAGCAAAACCTTTATAAGCTGAGCAATTTACTCCATAAACGCTGAGTAATTGCTCAGCTTTACGTGAACAAAAATTTTTTATTCACCTGGCCTAATAGATCAATCGTTATCTTGTTGTTGTTGTTTAACAAAAATATTTTTCATTCCGTGAGCAAATCAAATGAACTCGTAGTCAAAGCAAGTTATAATCTGGCACATTTAATTGCATCCCATTCCAGACCTTTCACTGAAGGTGAATTTATCAAAAACTGCCTAATTGAAACTGCAAAAGTTCTTTGCCCTGAAAAAATAAATGATTTTAACAACATAAGCCTTTCAAGAAATACAGTTGCTGAGGGTGTAAATGACATTGCAACAGATTTGAGAAGTCAGTTAACAAAAATCTGCAAGGATGTTCAGACCTTTTCAAGTACTGTTGATGAAAGTACAGATGTCAAAGATGTTGCTCAGTTGTCTGTTTTTATCAAAGGTTGCAATTTCAAATATGAAATTACAGAAGAGCTTCTAGAGTTGATTCCAATGCATGGTACAACAACAGGTGCAGATATTTTTTTGGAGTTTGAAAAAATACTGGACAAGCATAAACTTCCAATTACTAAACTTGTATCTATAGTTACTGATGGAGCACCTGCTCCATCAGTAACTATAGACAAATTGTAAATTGAATGAAAAAATTGGCAAAAAGATAAACAATTTTTATTGTATCATTCACCAAGAAGTATTATGCTGAAAAACAATTGATCTGGATTATGTGATTAAAAGAATAGCATCGTTGTCAACTTTATAAGAGTAAGAGGACTAAATTACTGTCAGTTTGCTTCATGGTTGAATGAAAATGACAGTGAATATGAGGATTTACCATAATACACTGAAGTTTGATGGTTATCATGTCACAAAGTATTCAAAGTATTCAATCATTTAAAAACTTTCTGTTTTTTTATTTCAATTTTTGGAAACAAAAGGGCAAGATATTTTAGATATTCCAAGTTTCTACAAGATTTAGCTTTTCTAGTTGATATAACAAAACACCTGAATGATCTGAACATTATTTTGCAAGGAAAGAACAAATTGGTCACCACAGTGTTTGATAATGTCAGAGCTTTTCAAACCAAGCTTTTACTCTGGAAACACCAAATTGAAGAAGAAAATTTAGTACATTTTGAGACATGCAAGTATATGAAGATGCAAGGCCCAAATTTTATGTTCACCAGCTACTTAAAAAATATAAACAATATAAAACAAGATTTTGAAGTAAGGTTTTAAGATTTCAAAAATGTGAACTAAAGTTTGTTTTGTTCACCTCACCATTCAACTTTGATATTGAAAAAGTGGAAGATCTGCAAATGGAATTAATTGAACTTCAGTGTGATTCTGTTCTCAAACAACAATTTACCGATGTTGGTGTACCCAAGTTTTATTCATTTTTACAACCACATCAATTTCCTAAGATGATTCAATTTGTTTGTCAAATATGTGCAATGTTTGGCAGTACTTATTTTTGTGAACGACTTTTTTCACACATGAAACAAAATAAAACCCCTGAGAGGTCCAGGCTTTCTGATGAACATTTATCTTCTATAATGAAAATGGTAGCTAACCAAGACATAAAACCAGACCTTATTAAGCTTTCAGTGAATAAAAGAAGTCAAATTTCTGGAAAATCCAAAATTTTATAATGTTTGTTATTATTATTACAAAATACTCCTTGTTCATTTTTATTGTGTTCTTATTGTGTGAAATAAATAATGCAAAATTAAACTTCTGTACTTTTTTTTAATAATATTGCAGTGATTTGATAGATTTTAAATAAAATTATAATACTTCACATCAAACCTTAGCAAAAGGACAGTTTGGGTTGAAGAGTTACACTTCATTCATCAGAAAAATAAGTATTAGCTTGAGTGGCTCTCACAACATTTCCTTAGGCTAAAGAGGCCCCCATACCAAATTGAGTTTGACATGCCTGACTTATTCAGATAATTAACTTTGTAACTTATTTCTAGACAGCCCAAATTATTTCTAGACAGCCCGTATCACTTACTTTTACTCCTTGATTTGTATTTTTTCTTTGATCCAACTTTGACCTCAGTTTTATCTCTTTTATTTTTTGGTGAACCAGATTATGCTATGATCTTATCAAAACATTTCTAAATCAGATTAAAGCAACCATCGCACTTCTTACTAAAACCTTGAACCTAGCTGGGATTCTTTTTGTGATTTATTTTGTGATGGTTTTTGGGCTGCTAGTTTTTGCTTCTCTTCCAAAAATTGCGCCTCTTTTTTAATCTCCTGAATTCAGACAGGGATGAAAGCTAGTTAAGCTAAATTCCTTCTTGTTGATATAAAGTCAAGCCTCACTCTAAATCATAGTTTTTTTTTATCTTTTTAATGAGAACAAGAGAAGAACTTAATAAGAAGAACAAGCATCTTTTTATAATTGCAATTAACTCATGTAAAAAGGTAAAATGCTTAAGTCCATTACTCTCCTTCATAAATGATTTTCTATGGTGTATTTAGGAAAGTTTTCAAAATTATTGAATCGTTTCTTTCTAACTGCAGTATTAAAGTATTTATTTATAACGATCACCACTATGCCCCTAGTAGTATTGTGTTCAAGTTGTTTTTCTGCGCAGCAACCTTGTTTGTCAAGGTTTGTGCTTCGGAGTTACCAAGAGAGTGTTGTAATAAAGTAACCTCTTTATTACAACACTCTCTTGTGTAGTGACTGTAGTGGCCCTTTCAGTCTTGGATAGGTGAATAACATTAAAAAATAATAATAAAAGAAAAAACACTCACCCTCATATCTAGTAACTTCTGGGGTACCACTAGTTTCCATCCGTGGTATTTTGTTGATCCTTATCTATATGATCAAACTTCTTGATAGAACAAGCATCTTGTGTGACAGCATGGAATTTGCAGTGATTGGTGAATTTAAACCCAAACAAAATTCAGTAGGATACTGGTAATAATTATATTGTTGATTTTCCTATATTCATGAAGGGCAACAATCTTATCAAGTCTTCTACTTTATGTCATGTCAGTTTTTTATTCACTACTGACCTCTCATGGAAACCAAATTTACAATTCATTGCAAAGTTAGCATCTGTTAAAGTTGCTTCTATTTATCATGCTTGCCAGTTTCTTACTTCTTATTTTGTTCTCTTCCTCTATAAATTTCTTATTTATCCTTGTATGGAATACATTTATCATGTTTGGGCTGTACACAGTAATTTGAAATTACTGATCTAAATTTGTTTTCTCTATAGGGCACAATTTTAAAAAACACGTTGAAACATATCTAAAGTTCTATTTGTTTAGATAAGAAATATGTTCTCTTGAGTTGAATTCTTTCCATAATCACAGAAATACTTAAATGGTATTTTTTTCAAATGTCATTAAGTAAGATTCCAAAATTTATATTTTTGCAAAGGTAAACATTTAAATTGAGGGTCTAAGAAGTTAGCGATAAGAAAAACATCACAAAAAAGATCATTAACAAATAATTAACAGTAAGTCTAGTAAGATCATCAACAAATTTACTTATTCCTCTTTTATCCATTGAGTAAAAACAGTTATTCAAAATTGTAATGTACGGATAAACTAAACTAATGCTTAAGCTTTTTTCTGCACTTAGAATAATAGTGGTCTCAGATATTGCATTTAAAATAGGAGAGACTATTGTTAATAATTGTACTTGCATTTCAGTTAGTCAGTGGGACTTTCATACAACTTTTGTTTGTGTGCACTGAACTAGAGTAAGTTCTATAGAAACATTATTTTTTTAAATCCATCCCAATAAGTTAGTTAACGTACTGTTAACGCGTGTTTCCACATCCATTGGAGGCTTTGACTCAGGTTTTCCTTGAGAAACCTGATTTGAGAGCTGAACAATGATGAGTGAAAAATCCAACTATTTTCCTGGTGGCTATACTTGACCACTATGTGCACCAAGTATTTTTAATGTTACTTTTTCTTGTCTACCAACACCAAAGTCAGTGCTTTGCCAATATAAGCCAGAGGATAAGCAACTTAACTATTATCTTAAAAAAGACAAAATATATTCGTTTTCTGAATTCTATCCTGATAATGAATTACACAAAAAATATGAAAATATTGTATTATTTTGACAGAAAGATAAATTCATATGCATTTTTATGTCAAAGGATTTTAAATAGAGCTTCACGACAATAATTGTTTACAATAAATGTACATTGTATTCACCACTAATTTTTTTCTGCTTTTAAGCATGGCATTTGCATTCCATTAAGTAATATATTGAATACCAACAATGACTTAGTCTTTTACTCACAGTTTTTTGAAGCTATTAGTTTATAACTTAATCTGGATGTTGATGATTGAAAAGGTAACAATTATTCTTTCAGATTATAAATTTAAATTCAAAGATGCTATCAAGCAAAAGAAACGAAATTTTATTACAAGGCAATTTAAACCATTGTGTAACAAAAGTTTCTTTATTGCTGATTAGTGCTTTTCTACTGAGTCTTTTTATAACTTCAACTAAGTTCAACTTCGTGATTTTTTAGCGCTTCCAAGTAAAAGAAAGCTGCAGTCTATAATTTCTGTCGCAAACATTGATCTAGTATTATAAAAAACATTAAAAAAAGTAAAAAACGATCATCAGAAAAATGCTTTTTTGATAGTTGATGAGGTAAAAATCAGACCAGCAGTTGCATATTCATATAGATTTTTATATGGGATGGCAAAAAAAGATCCAGAATCCAAAGCAACTTCTATGCTATGTGTAATGATGAAATGCTTACATGGTGAACCACTTTAATGCTGTGAAAGAAGCTGCTGTTATAGAAAAAAATGGTGCTATTATTTTAGGATTTGTAGCAGATAATCATAAAATCAATCAGCAGTACTGCAAAATTTTTAAAAGAATTAATGACTATTGAGTCATTCATCCATATCTAATGGATGAATGACTGGATGATCAGCATGTTTGGTTTCTTTTGTTACAGTTTATCTTCTTAATTGTTTACATAACAACTGGATTTTTGAAAAGTGTCAAAAATTATTTTTTGACAATAAAACCATTAGTTCTTTTCTGATGTTAAAAACCTATATGATAGGTTTATGCCAAGTTTATGAAAAAGATAACATTTTGAAATCAGTACCTATATCCCATGCTGCTGTTTATTGTTCTAGACTTTAACTACAGAATGTGCAACATCTTTTAAGAATATTTAATGAGAAAGTAGTAGTTGCTCTGAAAATTAAAGGAGCTCATGAAACACCCATTTTTATTCAGCAAGTTTTAGATTGGCGGAATATTGTTAATGTTTCTGCAAAAGGGCAGGTATTAGACCTAGATACCACAACTGATCTGTGCAAAATAAAAGTTCAAATAATCTGCAGTTATTTTTAGAACAATTTAAATCTATAAAATCAGGGCATGGACCCAAACAAATTCGATGTGTTACCCATGATACCAAAAACACCCTTGTGCAAACCACTGAAGAGTTGATAGCAGTCTGCAAGCATTTGTTTTTAGTCAGCTTTGATTACATCTTGCTTTATGAACTACAAAGTGACAGAATTGAAATAGAATTTTCCGTTTGCAGACAATCAACAGTGAAAAATGCTTTTATAGCAGCTGGGGACATTTTTTCTGCTTTTAAAAAGCATTTGACTTGATTTGCTGTAACGTTTCTAGAATTAGTGGAAGTAGGAAAACCCAATAAAAAAGATCACACATGTGAAGGTCCAATCAGTTTTGAAGATGGGACCTCAATTGAAACTTGCATTTATAATGTCTTTCGGAATGTCAAGTTAATGCATGCAAAATATTAAATGCAGAATGCAAGATATTAAATGCAGAATGCAAGATATTGCATGATAACATTCACTCTATCACAAAGTCTGCTATATGTATATGTCGTCTAGCTTGTCAAGTGTATTCAATGCCTTGCATTTATTTATTTCAAAAACTGAGAGCTCTGCTGTATGTAAGTGTATTCAATGCATTGCATTTATTTATTTCAAAAACTGAGAGCTCTGCTGTTTATGTTGCAGGGTGGCTGGGAAAAGAACAAGCAAAAAATGCATGTCTTTATCAGACATCAATATAAAATGCACACCTTGTCAAGTTATATTTATTTATAGATAGACTTTATTAACTTGTTGTTAATTTGCTTATGGAGTTTATTATACTGACTTTGAAAGATTAATTTTTACTTTGTTAATAAGTTTTTAATGATAAAAACTGTAAAATTATTTTAGTAATATTGGTTTTGCAAAATGCTGTTTTGATTAAATTAAATTTTATAAGTGTTTAGTAAGAAGTATTGAATGGCTTTTGTCCTGACATATAATAGTCCTTGACACCAACATAATTTTTATATATATATATATATATATATATATATATATATATATATATATTTGTATACATATTTGTGCTTGCATATGTCTTCAGGAGAGTGCTCGATGAATTAAAGTAAATTAAAATAAATTAAGATAAAACAGAGCTTATATATATATAAAACTATGGTTGTCAAAGTAAGTATTGAATGTTCCAGTACAGAAGAGTCAAGGATATATATATATATATATATATATATATATATATATATATATATATATATATATATATATTTATATATATATATATGTATATATGTATATATGTATATATATATATATATATATATATATATATATATATATATATATATATATATATATATATATATATATATATATATATATATATAAGCTTAAATGTTAAGCAGTAAAATATGGAAGAAGTTGTAGAAAAGAGAAAGAGGAACAACCTTATGACGATGGGACAAAAAGTCAGGCTTGGCAGTTATAACAGGCCCAATTACAATACATTTTAATAGATTTTAAAATAATTTTTAAAAGAGAAAGTGCCTCATTGAAATAACCAGCCTAAATATGAAAACATTACAAAGAAGATCAAGAGATTTATAGAGCTAGAGAATGGAATTAGAAGTAAAGAGAAAGAAAAAAAAAAGACAAGCACAATAAAGAAAGACAAGCTCCAAGCAGTCAAAAAAATAGTGATCAGATTCAAAATCAGTTATAAGCAATCAAACAATCAGACTTTTTTTCAAGACTGGAGCAAAAAAAGCCACTTCAGAGGTAAAAATATCAGAAAGGTAATAAAGAAGAGAAACAGCACAGAACCAAAAATAAATATTTCCAAGATATCTTGCCATTCCCCAAAGGTTACTAGAATTTAAAAAGTGTTAGCCATTCTATATAAAGAAATAACACCAAGTTGAAAAAATTTTTTATTTAAAAATTTTTTTTAAGGTTAGCTAAGACTCTTTATTTACAAACAGGTCCCTAATAACGTAATTTTTTTTTTTTAAAAGTATGTCATGTTGGATCCCAAAAGAAGTAAAATTTTATAAAAATTTCAAAAATAATAATTATATTTCAAACCTTAAAAAAAAGTATTTAAAAAAACATGTAAAAAGTAGTTTTTTTATTATATGGTAAAAAACATAGTATTAATGTAATCAAATCTAAAATAATAATGAGCATAAAAAATAATAATTTTTTTTTTCAATTTTTTATATAGTTTTGTTTCTTTTGAGATCCGATATGACATACTTATGATAAAATTTTTTTTAAATAATATTAGGGACTTATCTGATGCTTATTAGTCCTAAGCCACACGTAAAAGTAATTTTTATGCAAAAGTTTTTTAATTCAATATTATTTTTTTATATAAAACATTTTTTTTACACCTTTAGTAAAAAATTTTTTGTAAAAACTTCGTACATCTATTTAAAAAAAGTAATTTTCAGAAACAAGCTAATGAATATACCTGTGTGTATATATAATAAAACCAATATTAAAAAAAGTTAAAAACCTATGCAAGATTCCCCAAGCATGAGATAAGGTGAAGCAAGTTCAATACTAGCTGAGCCATAAACTTCCATAGTAAACTTCAATGTTTGCATTGCTGCAGGTATTGCATACTCATATTTTCCTTCAAACAAAAGTTTCTGCCCTGCATTGCTTGAAACATCTATTAATTGCTTCTACAAAGAAAAAATTACCTTATTATATATATATATATATATATATATATATATATATATATATATATATATATATATATATATATATATATATATATATATATACACACATATATATACATGTGTATATATATGTATACATATGTATATATATATACATATGTATATATATTTATACATATATATAAACATATACATATATATATATATATATATATATATATATATATATATATATATATATATATATACATATATATATACATATATATATATATATACAAATATATATAAATATACGCATATATATATACATATATATGTATATATATATATATATATGTATATATATATATATATATATATATATATATATATATATATATACATATATATATATATATATATATATGAAACATTTATGAAATAAAAATTATTATTATTATTTTTTTTTATCCATTAATTTAACAATAAAATTAAAAAAAATCAAGACAAAAAAAGGCTTTTGAAAAAATGCCAATTAGAAAAATCTACTTTTTATAAGACACATCAAAGGAGCCTTTTAAAGAAACAAACCTGTCTAAGAACCTGCTGCTGATTACGATACTCTCGTTCTTTTTCTGAGCCACTAATAAATGGAATTGGAGTGCGTAAAGGTATAAGCATTTGACATATTTTTTCATGAATTCCCAGCCAATCAACACGCTGATGTTCTGTGTCACTAAATATAATGCATTGTAATTTAAAAATACATTCATAAATACTATATTGTCAATTATTAGTTATAATTTTATTTATTTATGAATAAATAATATACACAGAATAAAAACATTATATATACACTTAGGCCAGGGAAAGTGAATTTAAATAGACCATATGTAATTTTAAAGGTTTTCTTTTTAGTAATACCTTGTGAAAATTTTTTTAAGATTTTGATGACTTTTGGGGGCCTCCGACCCCCAAAAGCATACAAATATAACTAAATATGTATACATATATTATTATTATTATTTGACTATATCAACAGAACTGTTTGTAACTTTCTTTAAATAACGAGGTCATGTGAAAAATGAAGGAAATATTCTTATTCTTATTGTTATTTCTATTTTCATCTATTTATTTTCGTATATTAATATCATTAATATCAGGCGTATACATTAGTTTAGCTTACAATAATTGCTTATGGGTTCCAAATGTAAAAATTCTTTTCAGAAATATTGTGATTGCTTATGACTTTGAATTAAAAAAAATCTTTTCAGAAATATAGTGATTATTTATGAATTACTGTAAAAATTCTTTTCAGTGATTGATTCATTGATATTCTTGTGAAAATCTTGTGACTATAAATGTTTACATAGTGTATAATATGTGTTTTATATAACATTAAAATGCAATACAATACTTTTTTTTATTTACTTGTATTTAGTTCATTAGCATTTAATATATGAATTTTTTTTTTTAAATAAAAAATCAGTTGAGTATTGATTATTAGAAAGTTGTTATAAGATACATCTTAAACGCACAAAAACTGTTTGTACTAAAACACTTTATTTATTCCTAATTACAATGAAATTACAATGATTTTTAACAACTTAAAACCTTATACTATCTTATACTTTTTTACTTACAAATCTTATTATTCTTATTAAATCTTATACTTTATATCTTAACTTTATGCAAGACTCTTTTAAATCAAAAATTCAAAAGCCTAAATAATAAAAAAAAAACCTAAATAATAAAAAACCCTAAGTAATAGCAGACAATTGAAAATTCAGATACTGTAAGAACATCTTCTTATTATAAAAAGTTTTTTACATTTTAACTACTAAAACATTGATATAGTAATTTATTGCACAATGTACAAAGGTTTTGTATACATAGGCACACTACATTAAGTCTTTACTAATAATACTTTTACTGTTGTAAATATTTTTGAAATAAGAACTTTTAGATTACATTTAATTTATTAAGCTTGATGGTGTTTGAATTAACTTTTTATTTACTTGTTTAAGTTATGTGTTTATAATATCTTATTTTAAATAAAAAATAAGTCTAAAGTTAAACTAAATTAATTTTAGTTTTCCAACTCTTCCAAGATTTAAAATTTAAAACATACTTGACAAAAACTTTTTTTGTGTCTGATAACACTTCAACTTCATAAAAATACTCTCATCCATATAAAATATCAAATTTTTTAAGGAAACCTATATGAAAATATTTGGACTAAACTTATATTATATTCATAAAAAAGTATATATTGAAAACAGAGCTAATTGTTATTTTATAAAAAGAATATTTAACAAATAAAACCATTTACTAAAAGAAGTTATGAATGTGAAAAACATAAAAATATTTAAAACCCTTTATAATAAGTAATACAAAACTGTGAGAAGCTGGTAAAGTCTGACATTTACTGTTGTTAGACTCTATACACTTTTATTTTTCAGCCTGTTTGTCTGTTTATTTTATTTATAAGTAAATAAATCAACAAAAATATAAATAAAAAATTTATACAAAACTTAATCTTAAGCAAATGTTTATTATTTACCAATAATAAGTCACTCTACATTTTTCGCAGAAAACAAAAGCTGGTTTGGAACATAATTCACAACAAACTTTTAAGTTTTTCGGATTAGCAAGTGGGATGCATGTCATTTCTGGTCGCGTTTCCATGTGTTATCTAGACGACCGACAACAGTTTTCCGAACCGGTCCCGATAAAAGTTTAAAGCTATTATGGTCGGCAATTTACATTAATGAGTTTAAGCATATAAGCGTTATCTCGAGGCAGTGGCAGGAATACAAAAGAATTTCTCGTAAATAATTAATAAGCCTTAGGGAAATTTTCTTTGTAACTCATCGCGTTTAAAACGTACGCTAGAAATCTTATTTCTTACCAGGGTTGCCAATTGGTGTTTTTTAAAGCCAGATTTCTCAAATCTGATTTGTTTTTTTATCGTTTGGCTTGGAACTTTTATTTTGGTTTATTCTAGAAAATCTGGTTTAAATCTGGTTTATTTTAAAGTCTTTGGTCTTTTTTTGTTTTTTCAGGTATGTTTTTTAAAACCTGGTTTAATTCTGGTTTATTTAATGATAAATCAATTTAATCAAGTTTTTATTACATAAAAAAAGTTAATTAGAGGGAAAGAAAGATTTCCATTTTTTCATTTTATAGGGGAACAGTCAAGTTTAAAAGAAATGAAGGAAATGCTTACATTAAAATCTTAAAAAGTTAAAAACTTTTACTTGTAATGTCATTGAAATGTTGTTTTTATCCCTTAATTGCCAAAAATATTAGAAAACTCTTACATTCAAAAAGTCATTTTTCGAGAAAAATCCGGCTGTAATCAATGCTGATTCCCAATTTGAAAAGGCCATTTCAAATCTACTGGTATATCTTATGGATAAAAAAGTGAAGAAATAGAAAATCATTACAGAAATTGTCATTAATCATAAATTAATTGACATTGCATCATTAGAGCGAGTCTAAAAACTTATAAGAAAAATAAATTTCTAATAACACCCCTGAATTTTAAACTGCTTTGTGAGACCATTTAGAAGTTTCCAGAGACCTAGACCTCTGCAACATAGATGCCTACTGCCTTGGCTGTCTATGTGTTATGTTTCTAACTATTTTGTTGAGTCTTCTCACAGGTCATCTGCATAAAAATCAGACTAAGAAAATATCAAACTAACTCTAGCATGCAGTCATTTGGATCAAATCATATTTAATAAGGTGAAAGATTTTTTACCAGGACTTTGAAATAATTGAGTCAATTATCGCAAAGGTTGGAAAAGAAGTCTATATCCATATGCAAGCGAAAAAAATATATATTTTACAGGTTGATAGTGTCAGATTTAGTATAGGTGTTTGGGATTGAAATACTTTTCCCATGCTGCTTTGAAGGCTGGACTGGCACCCCATTAAACATTCACTAACTCATTCTTCTGCTCCTCCCTCACTATTTTACAAATTAAATTTTAATATTCAAGGATGAATTTTTGGATAAAAAAGCATTTTTCAAATTATAAATTATAAATAAGGCTTTAAAACAAAAAGTAATGATTTTTTTCTTTGTTTTTTTGGTCTGGTTTATTTCTGGTTTATTTTTGTTTTGATTTTGGTTTGTGCCCGAAAAAAAACCTGGCAACCCTGTTTCTTACCACCGCTTAAAAACGTACGTCACATGAATAATTAATGAGTTTAAAATTCATCTTTTGTTTTGAATGATTTGCTTTAACATTTTTGAAGTTAACGTCACTATAACTCCCAATGTCATCTTTAAATTTAAAGTACTTTGATGCAGAATTTCTAGTAAGATTGCTTTGATCGTTTATACAGCAGATTTGTTCGGAATTGTTCTTGGAATTGTTTTTAAAATTGTTTTTGGAAATACTTTTAACTTAAAATTAAGTCATGAAAACTAATGACTTGAAACCCACGCAAGTTGAAAGTTTTTTATCCTTAACGTTTTACAAATTTGCCGTGGTAGCAAACTTGCTAGCGCTCTTACTAACACCGCCTGGAGATAACGCGTGTATGCTTAAACTCACTATTGAGCAAAACTAGAGATGCCACGAATATTCGGCCGAATATTTGGCAACACTTAGGTATATAATGGGCTCCGACCTGCGTCGTTGTAGTGCATAAGTCAACTACTCTGAGGGCATTTATAAAAAGGCTGTGTCACAGCATGCATTATTTGTTGATTGTTACACCAAATATTTTAACTACAGATATGCATATATCTGTAGTTAAAATATTTCAATATACAAGTTTCATTCTATTCAAACCATTCAGAAAAGTTCAAAAACAACCAGCTTAGGTATATCTTGCACTTCTGAGGAAGTTTTAGAAAATGCTATAGATTGAATTAGCATAAAAAACTTTAAACTTATTAAAAATGTTATTTTTACGACAACCTGAACTTAAAGCGTGGTTTAACTTTAATGGGAAAGGCGATTAAACGATTGCCTTTTTTATTAAGTTGCCAAATATTCGTTACATCACTAACCAAAACTACATTTTGTAGTTCCCGTTTTCCAGCGGTGTGTATATACATAGTCTGAAATTTTTAGTTTAGGAAAGGAGGTAAACTTCAAAAGAATTTTATTTTCATAGTTTTTATTTTCAAAATAATATATTTTATTTTTCCGAAAAAACATAAAATATGAGAATTTTTTTCAATATAATCAGAATATTTTGTCATTTTGCATGAAAAAGACTTATGTAGCATCACATTCTAAGTTTCTACTTTTTTTTGTAATCAAGTTCTGAAAAAAATTATATGGTAATTTGAAAGAAGTCAAAGTTTAAGTGGATTTTGAATTGTAAAATGTTTCGTTTATTAGGAGTAAAGTTATTCTCCGTAGAGGTTTGAGTAACCTGGGATATACTCTTGTGTAAATTTTGTAACAGTTTAAAATAATCTAAAAAAAAATTAAAAGAAAAAAATTGCTATATATAAAAAAAATTATAATAAAAGTATTATTCATTGAAAATATTTAAATTTCTTTTGGATAAGGTTTGATTTCATCATTATTGATGAATATGGTTGACCATTTATAAAACAGGCACAAATGACGTTAAAACAAGAAGACAAACTTAGTCCTTAACACCAAGCATAAAAATTATTTAAACGTATACAATGTTGTAATATTATGCAAAAAATATAACACACAACTTTCAAAAAATTGATTAGTAAAATAAAATTATATAGATAGTATACAACATAGTATACAACTTTTTGAGATAATTAACCAGAGTTTTAGGGATATTTAGGAAATAGTCCCTGAAATGCTAGAGTAGACTATATAAAGTTTCAATTATGCTGTAAAAAATTGTGTATGTGTTTTGATTTCATTTCTTTGCTCAAAAAATAAGTCTTTCTTTTAGTTTGAAGGTATTTCTATTGATATAATTTATATAACGAACTTGTTAACTTCAAGTGTTATCACATACCAAAATTACATAATTAGTTAAATAACTCACAAAAAATAGTTATTAAAATCTTTATTTTATAACTTGTAAACTAAACTCGTATTTAAACCAAAATGTCGTTATGCGTTTACTAAAGGAGTTTTAAAAGTCTTTTTAAAGACAGAAAAAGTATCATTTTACAGATGTAGCAAATAAAGTCTATTAAGTGTTTCTGAGCAGAATAAAATTCGTAATACTTTTTGAGTCGCTATAATTTATCATTTAAATTAAATTTTAATTTAAACGATAAATTATAGCGACTCAAAAGGTATTAAGAACTTTATTCTGCTCCGAAGCACTTAATAGACTTTAATTGCTACTCTTGTATTACGTTCTCTTACGAAATAACTGGGCAAGCCTAAGCATAATTCGATATCTAGTTATCAGCGTACCCCAAAATTTTTATGTACCGAATAAGCCGCGATTTGCCTCTTATATTCTTTAAAAGCAATGTCTGCTATAGGCGATGTACCGTATAAACATTTTAAAATAATTTTTATTTTCTCCGGCGTAGAAATTATTTAAAAATGCACAGCGTTATTCAATGCGTTCGTGCTTTTACTAGTTTAAAGTTACGTAACTGTTGGCTAAACAAATTTAAGTTATAAAACTTACAGAAATTAATAAGGATTATTTAGGAAAAGTTTATATGTTGTTATATAATTAAAAATATTCTGGAGTTCTAGAGCGTTAACAATTTTTATGACGGGTTACTCCAGACTCCGGTTAAAATAAGGAATTTCTGCACACCGGTCTTCAACTTTGCATACCTGGCGTGATCCCTAATGTACCAAACAGCGCTTGAGTCCCAATCACAGTCAACTTTTATATAAAAAAAACACGTTGCTTTTACATCGAATTTACAACGTTGGTTAACGTTGATTGAAGTTGGAAAGTCTAACGTTATAACGTCAAATAATCTAACGTTATCCATCCTTTCCATTTCTAACGTTAATCCAACGTTATTACATCCTAAATAATAATGTTACCCAGTAAGAAAAAGACGTCGAGCCGTTGTTGAAAATTGGTTAGATTTTGGTCGCGACGCAAGTTAACTGAATTCCAATGATTTTCCAACGTCGGCATAACCGTGTTATTCTAACATCTGTCTATCAAACGTTGGAACAACGTCGGAAAAACGTTATCATCTAACGTCTTAAATGTTAACATTAAAACGACGTTGGAACAACGTTGGTTGTTTAACGTAAAACTAACGTTAGTCTGATAAACGTTAGAATGACTTTGGAACAACGTTGCTTTTTTTACGTTTTTACTTTTGACATCAAAGCAACGTCATCATTCCAACGTAAACACAACTTGATTTTACAAAACAAAAAAAAACTTGCGCATTTTAAAATGGTTGAAAAACCGTTATCGAAAAAAATGTTATTTTTATACTGGTTTTTAGGCATTATAATCTGTTATACTAATACTTATTACTTTATTTCTTTATATTCTACATTCAAATTGTATATCAAGTTTTTTATCATATATCACATTTCTTATAATATTTTATTTACAAATAAATAATGCAATGATGTGTTTTTTCAATATCCATTATTAAACTATTTAATAGTTTAATTAAATGTTAATAAAAATACAGAATTTATTTTAAATGACATTTAATTCAGCTGTTTTAATACATAATATCTTTTTATTTATTTGAAAAGAAAATTTTTGATATTTTTAGTTTCTTGTGGAACTAGTTCTAGACTAGAATTTACCTAATAAGCTTACTTATAACTTGTGTAATGTGTTTCTTTTATGAATTAGTATACTAGTATTTTTTTATTCAAAGATTAGTATTTTATTTTTTTGTAACTTATTGGAGAATAAGGATTAAATATAAAGATTTTGTATTGTTATCTCTTTTGTATTTTCTTATTTTTATATTCATTTATTAGTGATTTAATTAATTACATTTATTAAGATAAAGTAACATTTATTAAGTATTACTTAAAGTAAAGATAATAATTTGCTTTCTTATACAATACATAGTTATATAATGTAGTTATTCTTAAATTTTTCATCATTTTTTAAGTTAACTGATTTAAATTTATAAATAGTTAAAAAAGAAAAAGCGGGTTTGTATAAATTTCAAATTCTTAAAATTAAATTTACTGATAAAAACTTTATGACATGCTATTCCGACAATATTACTACTGACACTGACTCTCATATCTTTTGAACCCCAAGTAACAAAAAAAGGTAAAAATTAATTTTTTTATGTGTTCATATTAGGTTATTTTTATTTATTTTTTCTTGTTATTCACCTCCGCATTACTACCAGAGACGTGGTAGGGATCAAACTCAGAGCTTCTTACTTATAAAGTAACCGCTTTGCCATTACAACACTACCGCATAATTAAGTGTTCATTTTGTTTTTTCAGTTTTTTACTTGTTAATTTATTTTAGTTATTATTTTCAATATGTTATTTTCAGTACTTGGCAGTGTAAAATGTTTCCTCTGAAACCTAAACTTAAAATTGTTTTTAGGAATAGAAAAACATATCCTACAGAAACAGCAACGGAACATCTAAACTTTACACCAGAACTTAGTCATAATAAACAAAATATTGATTTGAATCAATTACACAATCTCAAATTTTCCTAATTTCAGAGTCGAAACAAAGAACCAATTTTGGCTTCATTAATTACAATAAAAAATAAATTTTAACTTTTTGTTAATTCAATGTTAATTCACCCCTAAAGGCCATATATGTTAATTCACAAAATGTTAATTCACCCCTAAAGGCTATATAGGCTACTGCAGTTGAGGAGGCTCCTTTTTTTTATTGTGGTTATAACCCCCTCTCAACTCTATGACTCCGAAACACAAAAATATTTCTATAAAAATCATGTCAAAATACCTTTGTGTATAGTTTTTGTATGTGATATGATATAGTTTTTAAATGTGATGTTATACCAAAACTATATATATATATATATATATATATATATATATATATATATATATATATACATATATATATATTTGTATTGTAACAAGTTTTTAAAGTAATAAATAGTCATTAATGCTAATGACGGTTTTCATTAATTTTTCATTTCGTATTTCATTAAAAATACGACAGACTTTAGGAAACAATTTGATCCAGGCTTTCAATTGTAACAATACCTTTTTCTTATAAACGATGCAATTCCTAATTTAATTACTTGCATAATTACAATTAAACTGCAACAAAAATTCCGGAGTACTTCATTACAATGTAATAAAATGCGATCATTGAAAAAAATAAACAGATTAGAGTTTAAGGCGTCAGAATAAAGATGAGTACAAAGGCTTTCATATTACATACGGTTTTATCTTGGAAATACGATTTTCTCAGTTATGACTTCATTAATGTTAATGGTGTTGGCTTTTCTTTTTCACAAAAATAGCCTCCCTAATTTACGCTTTCAAACGTCGTGCTATGTTAAATTGATCGATTTCTAAAAATAAAAAATAAAAAAATACTGTGGTGGTGGAAGCCCTATCACCCGCCCTCCCCTTGAATACGCCCTGGTCTCAACCTATTTATTTTTATATTATAAGAATTATAAAGATTGGGAATTATAAAGGTTTATAGAGCTGTGCAAATTTTTTTTTTAATTATGCTGACAATGACGTTTAGGCTAAAAATTAAGTTTTTTCTGTTTGTTTTTTAATTTTTTATTATTATGTGTTAAAATTTTAATTTCTTTAATTAAGTTTCAGTTTTGTAATTTTTTTTTAGTTTTAATTTCTGCTTTGGTTTTTATTGCGCCATTATCTTTTTTTAGCGTTTTCGCGCTAAAAATTAAAACTTCTAAAAAGCCGTGGACAAGTTACCAAAACATAGTTTTATGTGCGTGGTCATTTAAGACGTGCGATCGCACGCCTCTTACGAGAAGGCCTGTATATAGTAAAAAATATTGCACGGTTTTTAATATAAGAAGTAGTCATGAATAAAAAATGTTTGCAAAAATTATTACTTTGTATTTGTCTCTATATTGTTTCCTTCTAAAGAAATTCCAAGTATTTAGATAATTGAGATTCGGATTCTGCATTTTTTAGTGTTTTAGAAAGCAAACATCCAGGCATAGGGTAAATTCCAAACATTTATATTTTTATGCCAAATAAAGATATTTTGCAAAATATTGGGATGATTGGAGCCTGAGAACAAAAAAAACCCAAAAAATGTCCCCCTCTGCCCCAAACGTGAGAGCAACGAGTTAACAAATTTATTTTTTAAGTATTATTAACTAAAATCATTTTCAATAAGAAATTTTATATGCAGAAAAACAAATTAACTGTATATTTTAATAAAATACATGCAAAGTTAAAAAATATTTTTGTTGAAAGCTATCATTTTTTCTTCAATTTGTATGTGCAGAGTTTCAATACAAATATATCAAGATGTTTGAAATCAAAACAAGTTGATTCGAAAATAGATCATCACATTTTTTAATCTTAAACTCAACTGTTGAACAATAAAAGATTTGAATGAGTTTACACTAAGATAAAAAAGTAAGATTAGGGTAAAAAAGGTTTTGCACAAAAGTTTGTGAGTTTTATTTAAATATGTTAATATGATTTATTTTTGTTACAAAATTTAGTGAATAAAAAATGTTTTATATTTATAATTTTGCCATGATTCAATCAAGACTATTTATTAAATTCTAACTGTTTAATAAATAAGCTTGAGTTTTTTAAGGCTTCATCTTGGTGAATGCAGTAAAAAAAAAACAAAAAAACATGTAAATAAGATCCTATGTATAAAACATTTCAATGTACCTTATTTTTTTCTTTTTTAGGTCAACTATTTTTTTCTTTTTTAGGTTAACTATTTTTTCTTTGTTAGTGGAACTTTATTTATATTTTTATTTGTTACATTTTTAAACATTATATTATAATGAGTATACATATTAAATGTGAATATATATATATAACGCAATAAAAATATAATACAAATGCCTATAATAAAATGATATCAATAGATGAAAAAATGCAACATTCCTAAGGAACATTTTAAAGCATTTTTATTATAAAAGCTCATAACTTAAAGTTAAAAAATGCTGATTTGAACTATAAAAATTGTCGAAATTTTTTGTATTTATAATACTATAAATTTATTGTTTTTGGCATAGATACTTAAGTATCTATGCCAAAAGTATTAAATGTATTATTATTAATATATGAATAAATTGTTATAAGTAAATATATTTATTTATAAACTATACTATACTATATATATATAGTATAGTATAGTTTATAATAGTTATAGTTATATATATAGTATAGTATAGTATAACTATACTATACTATATATATAAACTATACTATACTATACTATATATATATATATATATATATATATATATATATATATATATATATATATATATATATATATATATATATATATATATATATGTATATATATATATATATATATATATATATATATATATATATATATATATATATATATATATATATATATATATATATATATATATATGTATATATGTACAAGTTTATATATTTTTGCTTACAGATAAACAAGTATAAGTATATGACGACATCAAGATTAACTATATGGTGAAATTAGCAAATTTTTTGATAATCAGTTTATTAGAAAATGATAATTATTGAGGTTTAATTGTTAATTTTTTCTTTTGGCCTAAAATTGGTGATTTTTTCTTTTGGCTTTGATGTTTTTGTAAGTGATTAATATAAACTCTCTTCAAAAAGTGCCGATTTTAGTAAACCCTTTTCACTCTGATAGTTGTCCTGATTTTTAATGATTGACCTTGATTAGTCGCCAGTCAACAATGATAAATATTTAATAGTAAATGTATATGGTCAGTCCATTTTTAAATCTAGCAATACACAGCTTTAGTCTTTACTTTGTTTTTTTATTTCTAAACCTCTGTTTCTTATTACTTTTTTTGTAGCAAACAAAAACCTAATTTGTTTAAGGAGTTTCTCAAAGAGGTTTTTGGAAAGTTCCAAATGCTTTCAGAAAATTGTCTTGTTTGAGACTATTTTTTGAAGTATGATAATGTTAAAAAATTTACATGTGATACTTCAGCGCTAGTAAAAAAATTAACTACATAAAAAAAAAGTTGTTTTCAATCAGGCCAATTACTTTTTACTTTGAGATATACTTTATGTTATTTTACGTTATAATCTTTATAATTCATTCTAGCAAACACACAGTTTACAACTCACCTTAGCAAACACACAGTTTGCAACTCACCTTAGCAAACACACAGTTTACAACTCACCTTAGCAAACACAATTTACAACAAGGTGAGTTGTAAAGAATATGAAGTATTTTAAAATCTTTTGATCGATTTACTTTGCATTGATTCATTTTGGACTATATGCACTTAGTTTGTTTTGGGTTTGTCTGTCGATTATTGGTATTTTGAAAAAAGGAGCCAAAGATATGTCAAATTAATCATATTTCTGAAAAGTCAAATGACTTATCTGGTAAAAAGCCATCTGATTTTGTCAGAAAGTCTACATCACTGGTAGAGTTTTAAAAGATATAAGGCTAAACAGTTAATTTCTTTTGGTCCCTATTTACTAAAGGTACAAACCAAATTAACAGCATCAATGCATTGGTTATGCATTGATGCTATTAAATTGGGTTGGTTGATTGGATTATTAAAACTGAATTATTAAAGCTGTGGATTATTATGGTCCAACATTCATTAACATACAATTTACATAACCTGATTCATTTTTTATAACGTTTTGAATGATCACTTCTTTATGTCTGCCTTTTTATTTAAAAACTGTGTCTGATACTATTGGTCTTTGGTAAGAAGATGTCACTTGCTCAAAAGTCAAGCGTTTAAGTGGAATATATTTAGTTCGGATTGGAGGAAAAAACGCTTAACAAAAGAATTACAGGTGTTAAAGAGAGCTATTTATTAAACGATTTTTGATTCTTCACTTTGTGAAAGTGTACTTTTTCAATTTCTTTATTGTACTATGCAATTCAAGTTATAAGTTGTTATGTAACCTTTTTTTTTGTGGTTTGTGCTCCTAGAAGTCCTTACGATCTTATCATAGAGCACTTCGGAAGAGTATTTAACTAGGAAGTTCAAGCCTCCTTTCCTACCAATGTCACTTATTAGGCTAGAGCAGGCGTTGAACCTACGATCTCTTGGTTCTGTGCCAGAACTCTAACCACTGTGCAACAGATGATTACCAAAACAAAAGATTAGGCTGAAAAGGCGATTCTAGGGATAGAATAAGGAGGACAAATCCGAAAAAGTACTGATTGCTTTCTAAAATAATTATTAAAAAAGAAAAAGTTCTCAAAACTACAATTCTTCTGACAGAAATATGTCAAATGCCTGACTAACCGGCTAAATACTTAAAAACCGAATATAACTTGACTTCTTTGAGGGAGGGGGTAACAACTAGTAGGATCGCCCGTTCATGACATATTTTTGTCAAAAATATTTTTCAGTAAAACTACGTCAAGAAAACCAATTTATTAAGTTCTTACAATTTAAAAATTAAATGGAATAAATTTTACGCAATAGTATCGGGGAAAAAAATACTGTTGCAATGAAACGTAAATATTATTAATAATAAATAAGGTTTTTTAGAAAAAACAATGATAAATATGTCTTGCTAAATTATTTAATAAACATTTGTTTCAAAATCGCAATATTATAATATTCATTTTCAAAAAATTTATCAACGTTGAAAAAACAAATTCTATCTGTTTGTTTTACTCCTTCTTTTCAACCCACTAATCAATCCATCTACTAAACTGGTCCACCCACTAATTGATTATTCTTGAGAAATGCATCAGAACATCAGAGTAATCCATTTTGCAAAGAGAAATCCATTTTCACAAAAATAATCACGTTTTTTTATTAAATTTTTAACAGATAACAACGTTATATTACAGTAATATTCGAATATTTTCCCTCTCCTTAATGATCTGGTATAAGGGTAGATAGAAACCTACATTTGTTGTAAAATATGTAAAGTGGGGGTAGAATTTTCTCTCGAAGGTTCATTAGTTCATGTTTGTATATAAGTGTAAATAAAAATTTTTTTATTTTTATTTCAACGTATTTTGTTGTTTAATAAATATAATGATTCTCATAAATTTACCACCAAGATTACGCTTTAATTTCCTGCAAGCCTAATTTTTTTGTTTTAATATCCTGCAGGCTTAAATTTTTAAAACAAGCCTCCAAATACAAACACTCGAGTACTAAGCATCTTTAAGTCAGAACTACAGCGCAAAATCTGAAGAACTTGCGCACTTTGCTATTAGTATTAGTATTTTAAAACACGACAAGATTTTTAAATCTTGCAAACCTAGTACACAATGTATGACTGTCTGTAGTCAAGGCCATAGAAAGTTTTTCCTTGGGGAGAGATATCCAAGGGGCACTGAATGAAAAGAGGTTACCTAAAAAAAAAAGAGGTCCTTCATCTATAACATAGAGAAATTTTGATTAATTAGGACGCCAATCATGGTTGCTGTCCCAGGCGGCTTGACGACTCTCGGCAGCCCTGTCTGTAGTAAGTATGTTTATTAGTTTTACTTTAAACTCATTGTAGATGTTGAATCTGCTTCTTCACCTGGTAACAAGTTCCATTTGTTTTTAATACTTTTGCTAAAGAAACTATATCTTTGATTGCAGTTTTGTGTTTTTGTTATCTAAAAATATATCCTCTTTGTTTTCCTCTTGTTGGTAAACATAATGGCTCTGATTGTCAATGTATTTTATTGAAACCGTTCTTAAATTTAAACTTTTGAATGAGGCCGTCTTTGATTCTTCTTAAAATAAATATGTTTAACCCTAAATGTTCTTCATATATAAGTTTATTTCGTGGGATATCTTTATAGCTTATTTTCAAATTTTTTCGAGTGTTTTGATATCACTTTTTAAGTATTTTTCATACAGACACCGAAAATTCTGTCGGTGGTCTAAAGTATAAAGTAAGTAGGCGTTTTCAAAGAATATTTTCGATGTAAAAATGTATGCTTTAGCGTACCAAACATTTAGTTTACTTTAGAGCAGGATTTACTAACTTGGTTTTTTGGTTTTAAATTATTTGAAATTTGGATGTCATAACTACAGCAATCGATTTCGTTAACAAAGTTTTGGGTAAAATCTAGACGGTTAAAAAAATTTAAAGCTGATTTTTGTAAATTCTTATAAATACCTATAACAAGAATAACATTAATCACAATTTTTTTTTGTTATGTTCTTTTCTTAAACATTTTAGTAAACTGTTGTACAATAAAATCGTTAACATTTAAGTAATAAAATCATACAATAAGAACTAAGTAAAAGATAATATTATTACAGGTATTTAATTTCATAAAAAGAACGCGGAAACTCGCAGAAAACTTGTAATTTACAATCTCAATAAATCATAATCAAATATAGTTGTATATCTCTATAAAAAGTTGACAGCATAAATACATCAAATAATACATCAAATTATAAAACGTTTAAAAATATAAAAATATATTATCCACAGGCAAAATAATTTCTATAAGTTTCTTTTTAAATGAGAGGTAGGGGAAAATGGGGCAAGATGACGAACGTTTCGAAAAACGCCTTTCAATATCTGTCCCAAAAATTAAAACTTGATTTAAAAGTAATAAAAAATCATTCCGCGTTACTGATGTATCAAAAAACCACTCTAAAAGTAGAAAATAGCTAAGGAAAAACTCATTAAACGATGTTAACTCAAATCGTCATCTTGCCCCGCATACGGGGCAAGATGACAATTTGAGTTAACAAAGTTTAAAACTTTAAGAAAAAAAAACTCCATGAAGCTATAAACGCCTTAAAAACCATCATCACAAATTCTTTTTTATTAAAAAAGTAATACAAATAAAGGTGTAACTTTTAAAACTAATAAATTATACATTTATATCGGTCAATGCAAAAAAAAAAAACAGTAACAATCTAGTAATCAGTTTGTAGCAAACTCCAACGCAACAAAATAAACCTATTGTCAAAAAAATTTTTATTTCGTAATAAAATAATTACTGAACAATACAAGAATAGCAAACAGTACAAGTAAACTTCCGTTTAATATAGATTACGGACAAGCCATCTTGCCCCGGTCATCTTACCCCAGGCTAATACAATCTTTAAAATGAATCAGAATCAGTACATAATCAAATTATCATAGCCTAATACTTCTTGTATGGCTTCCAGTTTCATCAAATTAAATAAAAATTTCTCGCTTACCTTTAGCTGGTGATGTAGCGATGTAATAAATAAAGTAAAACGAGGATAAAAAGATTTTTTCTCAATGTCGGAAAAACTTTTTAATACTTAACTTTCGTCACAAAAATAATATTTAAAAAGAAACCATTGATAAATCTAGTAAAACTGATCTACTTCCCTTTCAGCTAAAGTCAACTGTTATATTTAGTTTTGCTTATAAGATAACTGTAGGTTGTCGTCTTGCCCCATTCGTCATCTTACCCCATGTTCCCCTACTCCATTCCAGTGAAAAATCAAAATATTTTAAAACTAATTTATTCCAAAGAGAAGCTTCACGAAATGCAGTGTTTGTTTTTCTAAAATTAGTTGGATGAAAAGGTTGCCGAACTAAATTGTCATTTCTCAAATTGCATTTATATTTCAAAGTATATAAATTATGGAAAGAAACTAGGGAGGAATTTATTTTACATTTGTACATAAAACAATGAGTATTAAAAACATTGAGCTGATACACATTAAAAATTTTCTTTTCAGATATAGAAGGCCTGGCATGAGTCAATCTGTCTTTGATAATAATAAATAATTATAACAATAATAATAACAATAATAATAATGATAATAAATAATGTCCATCTTTTTAATATCATCAGTTTAATTTAAAAAAAAAATTAATTTTGCACAAATTTATAAATTTGTGTAAAATTAATTTATTTTTTTATAATAATACAAATATTCAATGTATAATAATTTTTTTATAATATGAATATTTAATGTATAGATGACTCAAGTTATGTAAGTAAAATTCAAAACTTCTTGATTACTCAATTCTAATGTTATTTTTAATACAAGAAAAAGATATTTACAAATCGTATGTTTCTTGATATGATATTCGTGATATGATACATTATTTATGAGAAATGTATAAAAGTTACATTTAAGATTTATTAATAACACAATAGTATACGTCATTATATCATGAATATAGCTTCAAGTAAAAATAGTAAAAATTTTCTATGGTATTTAAAACATTTCAATCGTAAAATGTGAATGCGACATAATAAGCATTATAATTGCAATCAATTACCATTTTTTGTAATTTATATAACTTACTATTTTTTACTACACAAATTATTCAACTGAGGCCACACCTATAAACACAAAAATTATAATAGATATTGTTATTTTTTCTATAGAAGAGGTTGGAAAATAGTCAATTTAATCCGGCCTATTTATATTTAATAATAATAAAAAAGAACTCAAGTTTTATAGAAAACTTCATATTTTGCTATATAATATATACATATAAGACAAGTGAAACAAGTAGCAACTTAAATATTGTTAGATCTTTATATATATATATATATATATATATATATATATATATATATATATATATATATATATATATATATATATATATATATATATATATGTATATATATATATATATATATATATATATATATGTATATATATATATATATATATATATATATATATATATATATATATATATATATATATATAGTAGATTTTATAAATTAATCTTTTTAGTAACAATTATTTATTTAATGTCTGTGTTGGTTAAAATTCTATAATAATCAAAAGGCCAATTATTAATGGCGTAGTACAATGTTTTTACATGTTTACATGGTTAATATATGGTTAATTTTTAAATCTTTTAGATTAACTCAAAAAAATGGTTATTTTAAACTAACCGTACCCAGTTATCAAGTTTAACATTTTAACTGAAGATTTTTTGATTTACGTGACAATCTTCCGCAACATTAGTTTTTTGTTTAAAAATAAAAATTAACATAATTCGAAAATAAAGCTATTTAACTTTATTCGTAAATTTTAATGACTGTCGACATATAGAAATCAACCCTTTAAACGGCCCACTAACTAAAATTAACGCTTTAAAAATAACTGTGGAAATAAACTGTGTAAATGAATAAAGCTTAAAAGTTTGAAAAAGAATGATTTAAAATAGAGACAATAAATGAAATATATGAATAACTAATAAAAGCTTTAAAAGTATTAGAAAAAAAATTTAAAGAAGATCATAGTACTTAATATGTTTGCTGTTTTTTTTGGATTTTGATTAAATTGTTTTTTAAGCTTTTTGAAAACTGGTTAAACAAAAAACTTCTATAATTTTTTTAATTTGATTCATTTTGCTTAAATGATGAAAACAAATTTATTTTGTATTCTTTTTTTTAAAAAGCGTTGATTTTAGTTAATAAGTAAACTTTTTAATCTACTTGAAGTTTTATAAACTTAAAAAAATCATTTTTTAAATGCTCTAGTATTAATAGTGCTGTTGGAATTAGTTATGTTCAAAGAGTAGGTAAGTATATGTATATGGATTCCGTACAAATGGTCTCCATACTTTTGTTGGCGGTGTTAGCAGCGCTGTTAGTGTTAGTTGTGATGGTGTGATGAAGTTTTTATTGTATATTTTTAGATACTAATCAAAAGTGTGCAGATATGTATCAAAACATCACTAACCATATTGGAATTATCCAAAACAACACTTTTTACTTCAAACGAAATGTTGATCCAACATTGCAAGTTGCAGTGTTTAGTGCAATCGGTGTTATATCTTTTGTTACTAACCTTATCATAATTTTTGTTATTTATACCCATCGAATTATTCGCACAAGAAGTAATTTACTTTTAATTAATCTGGCAATATCCGACATCTTGGTTGTAGTTATTGGTGTACCAATCCAATCAACAAACCTGTTATCTAAAAATGGACCTGTAACAGTTGGCGCAGTCTGTCAGCTGCATGGTGCATTAGTTCTTCTTACATTTTTAGTATCTAACTTTAATTTGGTTTTAATAGCTGCATATCGCTATTTACTAATTGTAAAACCCAAAGTACACGACTTCTTGTTTTCTAAAGTAAACTTGTTTTTTATAATTTTGATAACGTATTTGACAGTAGGAATTATTGTTTTACCAGCATTGCTTAATTGGGGAAATATTGATTATAACCCGTTTCGCGCCCATTGTATGGTTGTTTGGGAATACAGTATTAGTTACCTACTGTTTCTGCAATTTTTTGCGTTTAACATTCCGTTAGGGATCATAGGTTTTTGTTACTATAAAATCATTACTTGCACAATAAACTCTAGGAAACGTTTACAAAACACGGTTGATCATAAAGTCAAATTTCAGGAACAACGCTTAACATGCATGCTTTTGGTTGTTGTGGGATGTTTTTTCACATGTTTCATGCCTTATGCCATACTGTTATACTATGAGGGAGCTTTTAAAAAAAGAGCTTCAGAAATATTTAGTTTTTGTGCTATGGCGTTTGCATACTTTAATAGTACATTGGATTTTTTTATTTATTCAATAATGAATGCCAAGTTTAGACGTGCTTTAAAAATTCGCATTATATCGATCATGCCAGTTCCTATAAATGATTAGTAATTATCGCAAATAAAGTAAATGGACCTATAAATTTTGAATTTGAAAAATTTCCCTTGTTTTTATTTATTTACTATTTTGATTTACACGGTTGCTAATTCCTTTTTATACGTGCTTAGTACCGTAACGTAAACCGAAATCAATGAGTGCAAAACAAAAAAAAATTCCATAAAATTCATTTTAGATTAAAAAAATGTTTTGCGCGTACTCTCTGCGTATAGAGCAATAATTTATTTTGTTTATAAATTTTAAACATAGATTTTTGCTTAATTGAATTTTTAATTTTTACCAAATTAAACAGTATGCAATTTATACAATTTTATTTTGTTGTAATTTATGTCGGTAACTCAACTCTCTGTAGGCTTTTTGTAACGAACTTAAAAAATTTAATTAAAAAAACTAATGTAGAAGCAAAAAGCTATCACTTACCAGTTACTATCCAGTTTTATATTGGCATTAGGTAACAGTTATTAATTTATATTTATCACTTTTTCTTCAAAATTTACTTTAAAAATTAGAATGCTTGCTTTTTGACTTTTGCGTAGGCAACGTTTCTTACTATTGCATTTTTATCATTGTCTTTATTTTTATGCTAAAGTCACTTAAACGTTTTTGCGTCATACAAGATCGCAAATATCTTTGTAGTAATTTATGCTTCAAAAAGCTTTTTCATCTGATGGATACTGTTGAAAAAGTTACTAATACAGTAATTAAATTTGGTGCATTATAGTTTTACAATTACCTTTACACTGCTATTCATTTCTCCATTTAATATCTATATTTTGAAGCACGGATGCCAAAACTTATACAAAATAAACTTTAACAGTACACACACACTCACACACACACACACACACACACACACACACACACACACACACACATGTATGTATATATATGTACATATACATACTTATATTTATGCATATAAATATATGTATGTATATGTATGTATATATATATGTCTATATATATTTCTATATATGTATATATATATATATATATATATATGTATATATATATATATATATATATATATATATATATATATATATATATATATATATATGTATATATGTAAAATAAGTTTTTTTTATAATGACAAAAGTTTTCTCGTGAATTATTTCAACTTTTGTTTTAGTTCATAAGGTGTACCTTTTGTACCCTAAAAAAGTAAAAAATAGACTCAATGATTTCTGATTTTGATACTGCTAACAATATTTAGCAAAAAAAAGAATGTTTTGGATGTATTGCTCCAGCTCCATCAGAGAAAAGCTTAAATGCTTTATTAGAGGGAAAGAGCTATATGTCTTCCAACTCATCACGCTTTTAATTGTTAAGTAATTTGCTTGAATTTCCCACAAAAAAAAAAAGTGCCTAAACGTTTGAAACCAATATGTATACTATTCCAGGCAACAGCTGTTTCATTTTCTAAACACTAATATACTTTCAACTCAAAAATTATATTTTTATTGCTATGATGAAACTGTTGGGGACAGATGGTCTGATGATGTATTTTCTATGCTGCATAATTTTAAGTTATCAATTATCTTAAATATAAAGGATATTAAATTGATTTGCAGCTTATGTGCTAGGCAAAATATAAAATAAAAAGTTTTAGATTGATTTAATTATCTAGTTCATGAAACTGAAAAACTTGACAGCATTACTGTTTCATTACCAATAAGAGCTCTGTCACATTCTGTATAGGCATGGTTCCTCTATAGAATGTGAAAGAAACATTGCCTTTGCAAATCAAAAGTTTCTGACAGAAACACTAGACGATCTCACAAAAAACCATAACAATTCAATATTATATGTAAACATGATACAAGAAAAATTTCTGAAATTTGCAGAGTTATAAAGCCAAACTTCTTAGTTGTTTGTTCATTTAAGACATGTTTACTTAGAGAAATTGAAATGTTAAAGCCTAGTTAAAATATAATTATATGGGAAACTGGAAATATTTAGCTTTATGTGTGTTACATACCATATATTTAGATCAAAGATCAAAGTGCCTGATAAACTGAAACAAGCATGCATAACTCTGTGGCCTCTTTTTTGTTCAAAAATTTAAAGACTTATTGAAGCTAAACATTTTTAAGTAAAACATTACTTGAGATTATTTTATTTTTGAAAAACTTATTTTTCTTTACAATTAAAAAAACATATTTTTATAATGGTGTTGTTCACAGTTGGTTTTTGTATGATTTATACAAACTTGATACAAAGTGATAAAATACAGACATTATGGAATCATTTATCGTAAATAGATGAGATTAGGGAAGAGATAAGTTTACAATGCTATTTATTAAAAAATCTTTCATATAATTTTTTATTTGATTTTTTTTTATGAAAAGAGATGGGGGGAAGGGGGGGAACGGCTTTATTATCCCATCTTACACTTAGTACGTTGTGGTTGTATATTACAATGTGTTGCCATCTACCTTTTAAAAAAATAAGTGCTCTAATAAGCTAACGTGGTTTGTGAGTTTATGAATTTACAACGGAAAAATCTCAGATGTCCAAAATGAGTGTCTTGTTTTCAAAAAAATACTGTAAATAAATAGCTCTTGTATTTAGCATAAAAACTGCATTTATATATAGTGTTAGGACTAAAATGTCATAAAAATATACTTTTAATTAAATACATTATACAATACAAATACATTAAATACATTATACAATAAAAAAACATGTGACATCTGTGGTTTTACCCGTGTGGTCTATATATATATATATATATATATATATATATATATATATATATATATATATATATATATATATATATATATATATATATATATATATATATATATATATATATATATATATATATATATATATATATATATATAATTACATGAGGCTTACTGAGAAAACTTTTAAAGACAGGTGGTATAATGATAAAAACTCTTTTGTTTATGAAAGTATGGCAAAAATTTACAAAAATAATGTTTTTTAAATATGATTTTCGTTGCGGAAGGCAGGTGGTGGGGGAGTCGGCTCGACACCCCTACGCCCCTCCTCCTTAGGACGAACCTGAAACTAATGATCGCAATTGAGTGAAACTTTAGTTATGTATTTAAATATATCTTAATAACTATTTAATTTTCGATATTTATAATATATATATATATATATATATATATATATATATATATATATATATATATATATATATATATATACATATATATATATATATATATATATATATATATATAAATATAATAACTATTTAATTTTCGACGTATATAATATATATATATATATATATATATAAATATATATACATATATATATATATATATATATATATATATATATATATATATATATATATATATATATATATATATATATATATATATATATATATATATCTATATATATATTTTATACAGGGAGCTTATTCACCAAACTTTTTTTTGCGTAAGTTTGGCGTAAGTTCAAAACTGTAAAAGTCGTATTCACCAAACTTGCACAGCTGCGCTAAAAAAACACTTTCGTAAGTTTTTGCGTAAGTTCAACCGTAACTATCGATATTCACCAAACTCAAATGGTATTCACCAAACTTTTTAGAAACTTGCTCAGCTCAATTTACGCAAGAAAAGTTATGCTTGCTATAAGCTGGCTTAACTTTGGCGTAACTTAAAAATCAATAAATAATAAGAACAGCGTTGTATTTTTATGATACATATGAAGTTCTATTGTCAGATTGATATGTTATTAGGGCTCTTAACATATGTAACAGGGGCGGATCTAGGGGGTATCCTGTGTTGTCCAGGATTCACCCATAATATTCTAAGAAGTTATAAAAAATTCTGTTTCATGATATAAAAAATACTAAACTTAAATTTATAGTATACTTATATGCATATATGAGTTCTTTAAAAAAATAAATATTGCCTTTATGGAAAAACATACACGGCTTTAACAATGTTTCAAAGACTTCGCTCTCCTCTGTGATGTTTCAAAACGCCGCTATTAATCAGGATTCTTTTTTTAAAGTGAACGGAACCGAAAGAACCCTTTTAATCAATCGTTATTGGAATCTATTTATTTTGGTTGCCGTAATAAAGGCCGAAAAAATCCCAATTGTTTTAGGATTCATTTGACCCGAATTTCCGGTAGACAACAAAAAAAAATTGCAGAAGTTGCACGGAGAAAACTGTCCTGTCACGGAGAAAACTGTCCGCTGAAGTAAACTGTCCGAGCGGACATTTTACTCCGGAGTAGCTTGTCCTAGCTTGGAGTAAGTTGTCCGACCTAGAGAATAGTGTAATTTTATGAATTGCGGCTGAGTCTGTACCATCATTTGAAAAATTAATTTTAAAAATGGATGAACAGAATAATGCTGAAGAAAGAATGCTTGCTGATGTTAGTAACTATATATCTACATCTGTTTATCGCTATAACTGCACACCGAATGAAAAGCGGGCTATTCGACGAAGAGCAAGCAGGTATAGATTATAAACATACATAGATTATATCATTTTGTATCTATGTTACTATTAACATAGTTACAATATGATATATACTTTTAAACAAAGTTAAGAAAGTTACAAATATAGTCATTATGAGAAATTATTTGTAGCATTTGTGACACTGTAAAGTAGATTACAAATATAGTCGATATGACAAATAGAATATATGATAATTTTATATTCTATTTGTCAAATAGAATATATAATTATCATATATTCTATTTGACATATCGACTATATTTGTTATTATATTATATACAGTGTCAGTGTTACAGATCACTAAAGTATATAATATAATATATGTTAGTGGTCTATTTTGCAGTGTACATATAACATTTTGTAATATATGATGGCATTATTGCTACCATTTTACATTACATATTTTGTTATGTATTAGAGTATGTATGTCCCTAGTATACTAGCAATCAACAAAGTATGTCCACTGAATATTTGTTTTAGGTATACCTAGGTTTCACACAAGTATATAACTAGTATACACGCAGTACTTTCAAACTAAACATAGTAGATTCTTTTTACACAAAGTAAATGCTTTGCTCCCATTTACTAATACTTACAAGGATATTCAAAAAAGTTATAGCACAAAAAGTTTATTTATGTATTATTGGAACCAGTTCCAATAATACATAAATAATTATTTATACTTTACAGGTTTAGGATGGAGGATGATAAACTGCATCACAAGACAAAGAATGACATATGGTTGGAGGTGATTTTTAGCAAAGAGCAAAGAAAACAAATTGTTAATTTTTGTCATAGCGAACCTACTGCTGGTCACCTTGGTAGAACACAAACTTTTTAAAAGGTGTCAGAATGTTTTTACTGGCCAGGAATTTTCAAAGGTGTAGATTATGCTGTATGTATATTGCATCATTGTTATCAATATTAATATGGCATTTATGTATATATATAATATATATATTTATATATATTATAAAATACCATGTTATGTTTTAAAATATAAAGAAAATTTTAATAATTGAATGATAGAAGATTTGAAGCAAGTTCTCAAAACTTTAAGTTGTTCAAAATGTTAATCTATTTTACAAATAATAACACTTTTATAGAATATAAGTATAATTACTACCTGATACATATTTCAGTATTGCTATCACTATTTAAGAACATACTTTAAAAAAATTTCACATAATACAATATATAATATATGTATATATTATACATTATCGCATTATAAAAAAAATATTATAAAAGATACACATTGGTTACAATGTAACCAATGTGTATCTTTTATAATATTTTTTTTATAATGCGATAATGTATAATATATACATATATTATATATTGTATTATGTGAAATTTTTTTAAAGTATGTTCTTAAATAGTTCTAAATTTAAGTCCTGTGACATCAGAATATTAATATATACCATATGCTAGAATTTGTAATTTGCAAGTTACACGTAACATAGTTTAAAAGCTGTGAACAGTGTCAGCACACAAATATGCGAAAATTCGAAAAAAATAGTCCAGAGCTACATCCTATTAAAGTACAGTCACCACTTCCTGAAACATCTGATAAAAATAAATATATTCTTACTATCTCTGATTATTGCACAAAGTGGGTAGCAGCATTTCCCCTAAAATCAAAATTAGCAAGCGGCGTTGCAATAGAATTGTATAAGGTAAATTTAAATATCGTTATCTGATTGCATTTAAAAATTTTTTTTTGAAGATATAAGAATTTTTTAAATATTTCAGTTGTTCATGCAAATGGGTATACCAAAGGTTGTTACCTCTGACCAAGGCACAGAGTTTTACAACCAAATAAACAAGGAACTAATGTCTTTGTTAAATATGAAACATCATTTTACCACAGCCTATCATCCACAGGTTTAAAAATTTGAATTCAGTTTGTGTATAAGAGCTGTCTAGTTTTAAAGTCTTGGATTTAATCATCTTGTGTTTTAGGCTAATGGTTTAAATGAGCGGTTCAATCAAACCATCCAGTTAATGCTTGTAAAATTTTGCAATGATCACCACATTACACGGGATACTCATTTGGATGCTTGTATTTTTGCATACAATACATCAAGGCAAGAGTCTACAAAATACGCTCCCTTTGAGTAAATGTTCGGAAGGAAGCCCATACTTCCTATAGAATTAAAAGTTGGAGGAGAATCTCCTCAATCATTTTTAATTGATTTTAACACAAGACCTGAAAGCAACCAACATTTTATGAATAAAATAATTGAGGAAAGGTATAAAGCATTTACTGGTTTGTTAAAATATGATTGTAGAACATTACTGTAACAGTTTGATTTTTTTCAAGGTTTTTTCTTAGAGTTTTGATATTTAAAATGTTCTTTTTTCTTTCATTATAAATATATTTTGAAGTTAAACAATAATTGTTTATAATGTAGATCAAATCTGCTGCAAAAAGCTAAACAAAACATTGAAACGGCTCATGAAAAGCAGAAAGAAAATTATAACAAGAAGCATGCAAATCCATTTGTTTATGCCATCGGACCCAAAGTCTTTATCAAGGATTTTATGCAGAAAAAAAGGAAAGAAGGCAAATAGATTTCAGATGGCTTGGACTTTTCTTTATCATGGAATACTCATTTGTTTATTTGGATTTATTATTTTTTATCTTTTTATTTATGATTGGAGTTTGAAGAAGTTTTTTGTTATAAGGTTTGAAAGACTTGTAGTTTTTTATTTATTTTTATTATTAGTTATATTTAAAAAAATGATTCTTTTTTATTCCATTATTTCATTGATTTTAACTTTGCCGTTATTTTATTTTAGTTTGCCTACTGTTGAAATATGGTTTTAATTAAAGACATAGATAATCTAAGAAAAAAACTTATTATAAGTAATCAAAATAAATTAATTCCAATTACAAAGACAATTATTTTTCTTGGCTGCAACAATATTGCTTTTCGAGGTCATCGTGATGACAGTAAGTATCATCCACAGATTGGAGAAACATGTAAAGACAACATTGGTATAGGTAACTTTGTAGAGTTTTTAAATTTTCGTATTGAAGCAGGTGATAAAGTTCTTGAGCACCATATTCGTTCTGCTCCTAAAAATGCAACTTATATATTTAAAACCGCACAAAACGAACTTATTGAATGCTGTGGAAAAACAATCGAAGAAGTTCTAATTAAAAAATTAAAAAAGTCAGGTTATTTTTCTATCTTGTGTGATAGAGCCTCTGATTGTTCTAATGTTGAACAGCTATCTCTAGTTATAAGATACATTGACTGTGATAATGTTATTTGTGAAGACTTTCTACGGTTTATTGAATGTAAATCTGGTACAATTGGTCTTAGTCTTGCGCAATTTCTGCAATTGATGATCTTGGTCTTGATATCCAAAAATGTAGAGGTCAAGGATATGATGGTGCTGGGGCAATGTCTGGTAAATTATAAGGTATTTCATCTAGAATTTAATATATCAATTCAAAGGCTATTTTTATTCACTGTGCATGCCATAAATTTAATTTAGTTATTAGTAAATCATGCAATGTTCAGAGTGTTAGAAATGTTCTTGATCAAATCAAAGATATATCATATTTTTTTAACTTATCACCTAAATGTGCTAGCTGTCTCAATAAATTCTTTTTTCCTGGTCAAGCAAAATTAATTGATAATGTCAAACTAGATGGGTTCAGAAACTTAAAGGTCTGGATGTTTTTTTTGATAACTACATATCCGTTTTTCATTCAATGAAAGAAATGGCATACAATGAAGGTAAGAGTTATAATATTGATACTTCTTCAAAAGCTTCATGTTTTTTAAATCTTATGACAAATTTTTCTCTTATTATGAGCTTAATTTTAACAAAACAAATAATGGACTATTTCTACGCCATCACTGTTGTTCTCAAAACTAAAGCATTTGATATATCACAACAGTGTAATGAAATAAATTGTTTGAAAACTCAAATTTTAGATTAAAAAAAAAATAGTGATGTCTATCATAAGGAATGGTACTTAACTGCTCTTGACCTAGCTAAGACTCTTGATGTTTCAGAAGTTAAACCAAGACTTTGTGGCAGACAAGTTTATAGAGATAATTATCCCTCTGACACAGTTTCAGATTATTTCAAATATTCAATCACATCTCCTCTTCTAGATCATTTAATTAATGAATTAGAAGATAGATTTGATGAAGGTGAGATGATTGTTTACAAAGGTTTATCTGGTATTCCTGCAACTGCTGTAAAAAAAAAATAAAGAAAAATGTTTTCGGAAGTCAGATTTTATGGAATTTTTTGCATTTTTATATATCGGATATGCCTCATCCTACATCTATTCATGCTGAATTAGATTTGTGGGAAACATTTTGGAACAATCAATCTGTGATCCCATCCACTATTACAGAGACTTTATAGTCTATTGATATGAGGGGTTTCCCAAACATTAGGGAAGGTTTTTTAATAATGGGAACAATTCCAATTACTACATGTGAATGCGAGAGGAGCATTTCTGTTACACGCAGACTTAAAACTTATATGTGAAGCCGCATGACAGAGTCAAGATTTAATTCTTTAGTTCTTATGTCTATTCATCAAGAAATAATTCCTGATGTAGAAAGAGTTTTAAATATTTTTTCTGTTTTAAGGGAACGACGCTTAGAGTTGGTTTTTACCTAATATTAGTTTATTAATTTCTTTTTTGTTTATTGACTATATTCGTGTACTTTATTTTATATTTAAGTTTATCTTATATTTATTGAAAATTAGAAAAACCAACATAAAAAATTAAAAAAAAAAACCTATTAAAAAAAAAAACCTATTAAAAAAATTTGGCCTAACTGCCTATCAAGAAAAGGAAATAATACAGAAATGGAGGACTAACCTAAGGCAACAATATTAATACTTTACACTAACTGCCTATCAAGAAAAAGAAAGAATCCAGAAATGGAGGGCTAACCTTAGGCCAAATGACAGTTTACAGATGGAGTGCAAAGTCCTATGGCTTACCTTCTCGTTGGTGCACTTCGTTAAATAGGTTAGACAAGTAAAAAATGTCTATTTTATGAACAGAATAGCCAAGGCAATATTTTTATAATTTTGCTAGCCTGGGGGAGGGGTTTACAAAAAAATATCGCCGACTATATTTTGGCAACTCGAAAAAATACAGGCAACACCCACAAAAAATCCTGCATCCGCCCCTGTAATATATATATATATATATATATATATATATATATATATATATATATATATATATATATACACACACACACACATATATATTAGATACTTTAATATCGGCCGTAACTTGAGTCGGAGATTGCCCTTGGTTTTTCATATGCTTATATAAACCCGATTTTTAGTCATCTCTGGATAGTGTGTTTTTTTAAAACCAGACTGCTCTTTAAATTATCTAGATTTTAAAATAGGCTTGTTTGTATTTCAACATAGAATACTTAATCTTTTTATAAATATCTTGGAAATCCTTCATCCAGTGTGTTGTTAGTGAAAAATTTGATTTTCAAAACAAGGTAAGTTTTTATTTTCGAAGTTTTTGCTTTTTGTACTAGATACTCATTTTTTTATTAAATTTGCATAAGGAGGTATGTATCTAATTTACTTTTATGTATTTTTTATGTAAATAAATTAACCAATTTTAAAAATAAAAGCTTCCCAACGAACTTACCCACAAGTAACCAGTTATTAATACCGATAATGGGCATTTGTGGTGTTGCATAATCCAATTTAGAATAAATGTTTTAAAAACAAATTTCTTAAACTACTATTGTTATTTTTTTAAAATATGGTTGAATCTTAATTTCATAAAATTTGAAATTTTTTTACTTAGTTATAATGATAATAAAGTGTAGTAAATTGTGCTTAGCTTAAATGGCATAATAATTAATAAATCAATAATAATATAATTGAAATAGCTGTCTTATTTATCGTAGATTAGTTGCTAATCCAAAGATTTATTTAAAAATTAATACTTAGTAGTTTTTCTTTGTTTTTATTAATTTGCCTTGTTAATTACTAAATATATAAATCACTTTTTTTTATTTACAATAACTTGTTTTTGTGACATGGAGAAAATAATTGAAAAGGCAAAAGACTTTGAAGATCTTCTTGGTTCCCACAAGTATAAACTACTTTCAAATGGTTTTGTGTACAATGTTTTTTTACAACAGAACAAAAATGCTACAGAAACAGCTAAATATTTAATTCTGCAATTTAATAAAAATGAATGAAAAGTTTCATCATTAACACTATCAATTCTGGGAGTTAACGAAAAAATCCAGTTTTTTAAAAGACACTTAAATACTTTATAGCTGGCATAGGATAGTTGTTTTTTTAAGTGAAGACTTCAAGTTTCCACTAGCCAGGGCATCACTTCTCCCTGTTCAGCCAAAGACACCTCATTCTGTGTCTCTATTAAAGACAAGGATTAACAGAGAATGTCATTCCTGTGAAAAAAGGAAACTTTATAATAAAGCCTTACTTACTCAAAACAAAAAGCTTAAGACAGTGATCAAAACAGTAAAAAAAGAGAAAACAACAATCAGTAAGATTTTTCAAGTTAAGAGAGTGAACCAACTAATTAAAGGAACCTCAAGCCGGATCTCGAAATATCAGTTGAAGGCCCAAAAATATGAAGCTGATGTTATATCTTTAACAAAATCTTTGAAAAAGTTGAACCTCAAATGCAAAAGTTTGGTTAAAGAAATTAAGAGTTGTAAGAAGAAGATCCTGACATTAGAATTTACTATTTTAGATTTAGAAAAAAAACTTAGAGCTCAAGACTTAGCATTGAAAGAAAATGATATTACCATAGACCAGCTAATCTGCGACATCAATCAAATTGAAAAGGGTTCAATTTTTACAAAAGAAAAAAAAAGTTTTAATGCCTCATTGCGTCTGGTTGTTTACCATTGTCTTGAAAGCAACGTGCCTGTAGATGCCATACCTAAAGTGATCATGTCATATGCAAGTCTTGGTAACCTGAATTTGAAGCCTCAAGATCTCCCCAATCTGTCAACGATTGCGCAGATGTCCAAAGAAATGGGAGTAATTGCTCTGCTACAAGTGGCAGAAACAATAAATGCTGATGTTGTGACATTAGCATTTGATGCAACAACAATTAAGGGTAGTCACATAAATAAAGTTCATTTTGCTACTAAGCAACAAATCCTTACAGCCAGCATCACTGAATTACCACGAGGCAAGGCAGAGGACTATGTAAAACACATTACTGATACCATTGAGGATTTAGCAAACACATATGCAGCATATTATAAATTAGAGATTGCTGATGTAAGGAAAAAACTAATGGGAAAAATGTCAACGTTGACAGACAGGGCCTCGGTTAACCATGCAGCAGTTTTGAAGCTAAACAGCATACTTGAAAAAGAGCTGTTACAGTTAAACTGTCATCTGCATCCACTTGATGGAATAGCCAGTGAGACCAGGAAAGCTCTTCAAAGCTGAATGATACAATACCCAGTGCCACTTATGGGTCAGATTGCAGAGCTGCAAATCTTTTGTACAGCATTTCAAAGTTGATCCAAATAATGTAAACAAACTGCATATTGTTACTTTTTTTTATAAAATCAGTTTAATTGCTTGCTATATTTTAAGTCTGCATTATTGTATTTCAGATACAAGGCCAAAGAAGATCCGCATGGATTTAAATCCTTTCTCAAGCAAAGTGGATTATCTTGCAGTACTTTTCCAAGGTATGTCGGCAACCGATTGCACATACTGTTTTGTTCAGCTGGCATTGTATACAGGTACTGACAATTGGTATTCAACTATCTAGTTCATGCACTTGATTTTCCAATAGCAAATGCATAATTTGTTTTATTCTGTTTTTAGACACAGACATATACTAGCCAACTATCTGGAGAAGTAATGCAACAACACGACTTTACTGAGGACATCTCTACTAAGAGATTTCAAGAATCAGGAGATAATGATCCATCTACAAGCCCTTGGAGTCTGGGGCAAATTCTTAACTGGACCTTGGATGGCCCTTTTTTATGCAGAGGAAAAACAAAGAAACCATTTTGAATTGGTATGCAATTTTTTTTATTCTTACAATGTAATTTAAACATTTAATGCATGTATTAATTTATGATCTAAAAAAATAACTTCTAATAAAAAATAACTTCTTTTTAGGCTGAGTATCTCAAGTCTGCAATTAAGGTTGTGGAAATACTTTGTGATGAGCCGGAATTTCTATTGTTGTCACAGTTAGATGCATTTGGTCGCCCACTGATTTCTGATGAGACATTGGTTGCATTACGCATTATTGAAGGGAAGTATTTGGAGGAATTGCTTTCTGTTTTAAAAATGATAGCTATTGCTACAGTGACAGTTTTAAAAAGGCAGCTGTCAAGGTATTTGACTGGTGAACTATCTACACCAACCCAGTTCATGCAAGATAAGGCAGTTAGTGCCCCTGTTAATAATATTTGGGCTGAGAAAACTTTTAGCATGATAGACTTTATTGATTGCAGCGAGCCCAATGCTGAAATTTCATTTTTAGATGGCAAGACAAAGGTTAAGGTGAACAAATCTCTGGACTGGCTGTGTAATGATACAAAAAAACAGCAAGAAAAAATAGTTAAATTTTGTATATCTAGGGGTGCAGTTTCAAGAAAACAAAGTAAAGAGAGAAGGTTGAGAGGAGAAGAGTTAGCAAAGTTACGGTTAAAAGAAAAAGGTCAGAAGAGAGAAATGGAACAGAGAAATAGATTAGCTAGAGATATAAAAAAACTTATTTTAGAAAATAGTTTAGATATTGTAAATAATTCCATTTTCTCTTCGCTCTCAGAATACCAAAGAGTCAAAGTATTAGAAATGTTAAATGAGGATCCAGTTAAAATTGAAGGAGCTAGAGTTGAACATTTATGGAATGAGGAGGGGAATGAAGTAGCTTATAAGGGAAGAATAGTTATAAAGTTACCACCTGTTACTGGAAAAGTTGTAAGTTTTAGAATTGCATATTGGAAAGAGGATGAAGAAGAAGATGATGCATAAGACTTTAAAATACCAGTAGATAGCCTCTTCGCTGACGTTGCTCTTGGTGATTTAGTTTTCTATTGATTCAGGTTCTACATTTAGTTACTGGTATTTAATTATTAGACAAATGTTTACAATAGTATTTTATTTTAGTTATGCATTTTAATTTTTTTGTTCTTTTGAACGTATCATTTTTATGATTAATTGTGTTTAACTTTATGTTGTTGTCAATTTTACTCCATTTTAAAAGATTTTCAATATTATATTAATAATTAATCTTTATATGAACCTCCTTTCAGCAGACTAGTAATTTGTATCTTAAAAATAGTTTTATGTAATGAGTCATATACCTTAGAAAAATTAGTCTTCTTTGCAATTAGTTTGTGAACTTTTAATTTTTAAATTGCACCCTCGTCAAAATTCAACCCCACTCCAATTTGTTTTTGTATCTGATAAGATGAAAATAAGCTATTTGATCCATAAAAAATGTAATAAATTAAAGATCTAATAATGATGAATCACTGTTTTAAATTTTATTGCATTATCTCAGTCGGTTTTTTACTTATGCAGTTTTTAGTACCAGTAACGCAAAATATTGGTCACGGTTTTTTTTAATTTTCTTTAGCCGAAATTACCACTTTTACACGCGGAAAAAAAATCATAACTTCCGTCATAATTAACATAGACAGACAAATTAGGCGTCATTGGATAGCTCTCATTAAGCTCTATGTAACAGCATAAGTTTTGTAATTGTATTATATTGAATTTTTTATCAAAGTACCTACTCGGTAGTACTATCATTTACTTATTCTGTCGACTATTTAACTACAAAGTACAAACCTTGACAAACAAGACTACTAGAAAAAGCAATCTTGTTTGTCAAGGTTTAAACAAATTAATTGTATATTTTAATAAAATACATGCAAAGTTAAAATATATCTTTGTTAAATGCTATTATTTTTTCTTCAATTTTCATGTGCAGAGTTTCAGTACAAAGTTATCAAGGTCTTTGAAATCAAAACAAGTCGACTCAAAAATACATTATCACATTATTTAATTTTAAACTCAACTGTTGAACAATAAAAGATTTGAATAAGTTTACACTAAGAATGGGTAAAAAAGGTTTTTCACAAAAGTTTCTGGATTTTATATAAATATGTTTAATATCATATTAGAGAACAAAACCTCGGCAATATTTTTTATTGCCGAAGTTTTGAAACCGCAAATAATTTACAATCATTTTATTAAAATGAATGTAAATCATTTGCTGTTACAACTTATGTCAGCCTATTTATTCAACCTATAAATATTTTTAAACATTTCAGATTGGTTGTAGCCTAACAAAATTGTTATTGAATAATTCAAATGTTTTAAAATTACAAAATTTACAAAATTTAGTGAATAAAAATGTTTTTGTATTTATAATTTTGCCATGAGCTACTTATTCAATTCTAACTGTTTATTAAATTAAGATTATTAAATAAGATTTTTTAAGGCTTGACCTTAGTGAATGCAGTAAAAAAAAAAGAAAAAAAAGTAAGTAATATCTTATGTGAAAACATTTCGATGTACCTTAAATATACTTTTTTCTTTTTTAGGTAAACTCTCATGTGATGGTGGAAAGTTACAGAAACATGTTGAGGACTTAATTCAGAGGTAATCTTTGTATTTCTTCATTTATGTTTTTATTTGTTACATGTATATTCAGAACATTACAGACTTGAATAACTGCAAAGATTTTGTTAATTATTATTTTAATATTACTGTAAATGAGTATACATACTGGATGTGAATATTTATATAACGCAATAATAATATAATACATACGCCTATAATAAAATGATATCAATAGATCAATAAATGCTGCAAAATTATTTCTTGGGAACATTTTAAAGTATTTTTATCATAAAAGTTCATTTCATAAAAGTTAAAAAAATGCTAATTAACTATAAAAATTGTCAAAATTTTTTGTATTTATGATACTATAAAGTATCTATGTCAAAAGTATTAAGTGTATTATTAATAATATATGAATAAATATATGAATAATATATGAATAATATATGAATAAATATATATATATATATATATATATATATATATATATATATATATATATATATACATAAATATATATATATATATATATATATATATATATATATATATATATATATATATGTATATATATATACATGCATATATATAAATTAGTAAAAAACGCTTATCTAACTTTTTTCTTCAACTTTAAGTTTCACCATTGCTGGATCATCAGGAAGAGTTACTAAATCTCAAAAAAAAAAATTCAATTTATTGAAAAAAATATTTTACAGGAAGTTATAAATTATTATAACTAAAAATAAAAATTAAAGAATTTTTAATTACTATATTTTTTTAGTTAACCGGAAGTTACAGAAAATAATTATTAAATAAATTTCTTTGGAAGGTGGATAATTTAATTTGGTCATTTGTTTTTATAATTTTTTAAGAGGTATTTATTTTCGTGTCTACATTTAGAAATTAGTTCAGATTTTTTATTTAATAAATTTTCCTGATTTAAATGAGTAATTATTTCAAAATTTTCTTGCTAACATAGCACACATTTTTTGGAAATGTTATTATAGGCAGGGGCAGACTTTAGAATAGACCATTGTAAATTAAAATTTTTATTTTTTTCTTTTAAATCCCAAATATATTTTGACAGCATAATCTCTTTTGAATATTTTTTGTGTTTAAACGATTGTTTGTGGTTGGCATAACGTTTTTTCCATTCCCCTCGGTTAAGCCAATATATTGATTATCAGGGTTATTTTGTGAGGAAACAATGCACTTGTAAATTACATTTTTCGTAAGGCATTTTCCATTTAGAAGGCAACCTATTTTTTGTTTACAATTACAATAATCAGTGTTTTTTTCTTTTATATGTTCGTTTTTATTAATTAATGCGTAGTTGTGGCCTTTTATAATTCTTTCTAAATTTTTTGTACAACTATAACTTACTTTAATGGTATTTCTGTTAAAAATCTTATGTAATTTATTAGAGAAAGGAAAATGTTTGTCTACTAATTTTAGAAAAATTTTACCTATATTTGTTGAAACATTTTAGCTGTACCAACCATTTAGTTGAACCAAATTATGTTTCTATTTCTATTACACTTTTTTGCAATTTTCTTTTCAAATTTTAGCTTGCCACTTTTTTTAAGGGCATCTTCATAAACGCGTTTAGAGGAGTTAAAAATATTTTCATTAGAAGAGTTTTGGTTTAGCCTATTGTTAATTGAAATTGGAATTTGTTTTAGAATTTGAGGGGGATGGTTTGAATTCACATTTATATACAATAATTTGTCACTAGGCTTTTTGTAGGGCTTATAGGAACTTTCAGGGAGGTTAAATGTGACATCAAGAAAGTTCACTATTTTCAAATTTATGTTTATTTCAATTTGGAAGCCAATGTTTTTAAAAACTTTAATAATATCTTTTCTAATTTTATCTAGTTATGACCCTGATTTTTTATACATAATTATTAATCCGTCGTTGCGATAAAGACCTAATTAATTAATTTGGATTATTTTAGCTAGGGTATTTAAAATATATAAACCTACAAATTTGCAAATTTCTGCTCCGTCGTAACTTCCCATTATTACATCAAAGCATTAGTGTGTGGTTTTTTTTCTTCCACATTTCCTTATTAAAATAGAGCAAAGTTTTTCTGCAGTGCTTAATTATACAGATAGTGTCCTTACATAATTACATATATAATTTGTCATATATAATGTCATATATAATATGTTTTAATCACATATATAATTACATATATAATTTGTCAATAAATTGTCATATATAATAATATATCATACATATATAATGTCTTTATAATTTACATATACATATATATATATATATATATATAAATATATATATATATATATATATATATATATATATATATATATATATATATATATATATATATATATATATACATATATATATATAGATCAACTAGATGGTGAATTTGGCTAATTCTTTGATAACCAGTTTATTAGAAAATGATAATTATTGAAGTTTAATTGGTAATTTTTTCTTTTGGCCAATTCCAATAGTTTTGATGTTTTTAAAAATGATTCTTGTTATCTTTCACTAAACTTTCTTTAAAAAGTGCTGATTTTAGTAAACCCTTATCACTCTGATAATTGCCTTGATTTAATGCTTGACCTTGTTCAGTGGCCAGTTAAACATTTAGATGCACATTTTTCATTAAATGATTTGCTTTTCTTAATGCGGCAGCATGGGCATAGGAAATAAGTGTTACTAAGAATACCTAATCATGTGAATACCATGTTATTTTGTCCAATAAAATCCTGGAAGTTAGACATTAAATTTGTATAATATATTATTAGAATTAACAATGAAAAATTTTGCCATGAGCTACTTATTCAATTCTAACTGTTTATTAAATTAAGATTATTAAATAAGATTTTTTAAGGCTTGACCTTAGTGAATGCAGTAAAAAAAAAAGAAAAAAAAGTAAGTAATATCTTATGTGAAAACATTTCGATGTACCTTAAATATACTTTTTTCTTTTTTAGGTAAACTCTCATGTGATGGTGGAAAGTTACAGAAACATGTTGAGGACTTAATTCAGAGGTAATCTTTGTATTTCTTCATTTATGTTTTTATTTGTTACATGTATATTCAGAACATTACAGACTTGAATAACTGCAAAGATTTTGTTAATTATTATTTTAATATTACTGTAAATGAGTATACATACTGGATGTGAATATTTATATAACGCAATAATAATATAATACATACGCCTATAATAAAATGATATCAATAGATCAATAAATGCTGCAAAATTATTTCTTGGGAACATTTTAAAGTATTTTTATCATAAAAGTTCATTTCATAAAAGTTAAAAAAATGCTAATTAACTATAAAAATTGTCAAAATTTTTTGTATTTATGATACTATAAAGTATCTATGTCAAAAGTATTAAGTGTATTATTAATAATATATGAATAAATATATGAATAATATATGAATAATATATGAATAAATATATATATATATATATATATATATATATATATATATATATATATATATATATATATATATATATATACATAAATATATATATATATATATATATATATATATATATATATATATATATATATATAATATGTATATATATATACATGCATATATATAAATTAGTAAAAAACGCTTATCTAACTTTTTTCTTCAACTTTAAGTTTCACCATTGCTGGATCATCAGGAAGAGTTACTAAATCTCAAAAAAAAAAATTCAATTTATTGAAAAAAATATTTTACAGGAAGTTATAAATTATTATAACTAAAAATAAAAATTAAAGAATTTTTAATTACTATATTTTTTTAGTTAACCGGAAGTTACAGAAAATAATTATTAAATAAATTTCTTTGGAAGGTGGATAATTTAATTTGGTCATTTGTTTTTATAATTTTTTAAGAGGTATTTATTTTCGTGTCTACATTTAGAAATTAGTTCAGATTTTTTATTTAATAAATTTTCCTGATTTAAATGAGTAATTATTTCAAAATTTTCTTGCTAACATAGCACACATTTTTTGGAAATGTTATTATAGGCAGGGGCAGACTTTAGAATAGACCATTGTAAATTAAAATTTTTATTTTTTTCTTTTAAATCCCAAATATATTTTGACAGCATAATCTCTTTTGAATATTTTTTGTGTTTAAACGATTGTTTGTGGTTGGCATAACGTTTTTTCCATTCCCCTCGGTTAAGCCAATATATTGATTATCAGGGTTATTTTGTGAGGAAACAATGCACTTGTAAATTACATTTTTCGTAAGGCATTTTCCATTTAGAAGGCAACCTATTTTTTGTTTACAATTACAATAATCAGTGTTTTTTTCTTTTATATGTTCGTTTTTATTAATTAATGCGTAGTTGTGGCCTTTTATAATTCTTTCTAAATTTTTTGTACAACTATAACTTACTTTAATGGTATTTCTGTTAAAAATCTTATGTAATTTATTAGAGAAAGGAAAATGTTTGTCTACTAATTTTAGAAAAATTTTACCTATATTTGTTGAAACATTTTAGCTGTACCAACCATTTAGTTGAACCAAATTATGTTTCTATTTCTATTACACTTTTTTGCAATTTTCTTTTCAAATTTTAGCTTGCCACTTTTTTTAAGGGCATCTTCATAAACGCGTTTAGAGGAGTTAAAAATATTTTCATTAGAAGAGTTTTGGTTTAGCCTATTGTTAATTGAAATTGGAATTTGTTTTAGAATTTGAGGGGGATGGTTTGAATTCACATTTATATACAATAATTTGTCACTAGGCTTTTTGTAGGGCTTATAGGAACTTTCAGGGAGGTTAAATGTGACATCAAGAAAGTTCACTATTTTCAAATTTATGTTTATTTCAATTTGGAAGCCAATGTTTTTAAAAACTTTAATAATATCTTTTCTAATTTTATCTAGTTATGACCCTGATTTTTTATACATAATTATTAATCCGTCGTTGCGATAAAGACCTAATTAATTAATTTGGATTATTTTAGCTAGGGTATTTAAAATATATAAACCTACAAATTTGCAAATTTCTGCTCCGTCGTAACTTCCCATTATTACATCAAAGCATTAGTGTGTGGTTTTTTTTCTTCCACATTTCCTTATTAAAATAGAGCAAAGTTTTTCTGCAGTGCTTAATTATACAGATAGTGTCCTTACATAATTACATATATAATTTGTCATATATAATGTCATATATAATATGTTTTAATCACATATATAATTACATATATAATTTGTCAATAAATTGTCATATATAATAATATATCATACATATATAATGTCTTTATAATTTACATATACATATATATATATATATATATATAAATATATATATATATATATATATATATATATATATATATATATATATATATATATATATATATATATATATACATAAATATATATAGATCAACTAGATGGTGAATTTGGCTAATTCTTTGATAACCAGTTTATTAGAAAATGATAATTATTGAAGTTTAATTGGTAATTTTTTCTTTTGGCCAATTCCAATAGTTTTGATGTTTTTAAAAATGATTCTTGTTATCTTTCACTAAACTTTCTTTAAAAAGTGCTGATTTTAGTAAACCCTTATCACTCTGATAATTGCCTTGATTTAATGCTTGACCTTGTTCAGTGGCCAGTTAAACATTTAGATGCACATTTTTCATTAAATGATTTGCTTTTCTTAATGCGGCAGCATGGGCATAGGAAATAAGTGTTACTAAGAATACCTAATCATGTGAATACCATGTTATTTTGTCCAATAAAATCCTGGAAGTTAGACATTAAATTTGTATAATATATTATTAGAATTAACAATGAAAAATGTTTAATAATAAATGTATATGGCCTGCCCTTTTTTAAATCTAGCAATACACAGCTTTAGTCTTTACTTTGGTTGTTTATTTCTAAACCTCTGTGGCAAACCAAGGAGTTTTAAAAAAAGTTTTTTGGAATGTTCCAAATGCTTTCAGAAAATTGTCTTATTTACAAAGGCTTTTTTTAAGTATGATAATGTTAAAAAATTTACATGTGATACTTATTATATATAGACGAGTTGTAAAGAATATGAAGTATTTTAAAGTCTTTTGATTGATTTACTTTGCGTTTCTAGATTCATTTTGGACTATTTGCAATTAGCTTGTTTTGGATAGTTTCAGAAAGTCTACATCACTGGTAGAGTTTTAAAAGATAAAAGACTATACAGTTAATTTCTTTTGTATACTGGTCCCTATTTACTAAAGATACAAACCAAATTAACAGCATCAATGCATTGGTTATGCATTGATGCTATTAAATTGGTTTGGATGATTGGATTACTAAAGTTGGATTATTAAGGCTGTGAATTATTATGGTCCAACATTCATAACATACAATTAACATAACCTGATTCATTTGTTATAACTTTTTGAATGGCCGCTATTCGATATGTCTGCCTTTTCATTTAAAAATTGTCAAACGTTTCAGCGAAATATAAATAGTTCGAATTGGAAGAAAAAATACCTAACAAAGTAATCACTGGTGTTAAAGAGAGCTATTTATTAAAACTATTTTTGATTCTTCACTTTGTGAAAATGTACTATTTCAGTTTCTTTATTGTACCATGCAATTCAAGTTTGCAACTCAAACACAAAGATATATCTTTTAAGGGTCAAACTAGAAATTTTTTTTTTTCCATTATGACACGATTGTGTGTTTTAAAAATTTTTTGTTTATTTATTCAGTTAAAAATATTTTGGGGGGCAGTTTCATTGATTTTGCAGTTTATTGAGGGATTGTTTTTTCCTATTTCAGATGATGTTTCTAAAAGATTTGCAGTCAATAATCTTTCGAAAGCAGAAAAACTCAGGTGAGCATCAAATAGAAAGTTAGTCAAATTTCTGGTATTTATGGTATTTCTATTTGTTCATTCTGAATGTTTTTTTCGTTTTAAAAAATGCTTTTAATTGGATTTGTTTGTAACTTTATGTTACTTCATATATTTTCCTCTTTTAGTGTCAAACAAAGAATACGCGAGTTATTTGAGACTTATGGTTGTATTATATGAATTATGGTTGAAATTTGCAAAGAAAGTAAAAATCAAACTAGATTCATTCTAAGTTATTGTATATAATTTTAAAATTTTGAAATAGAAGCATTGCAATGTTTATTTATTTTTAGTCTTTTAATTTATTTATAAAAATGTAATAAAAGGAAAACAGAATTTCACAGCGCGATGTTATACCGTGTAACATAGTGCTTAATTGTTTTTTGCAGTGTAGAATTAAAATCAAAAATTTTAGGAAAACGTTGGAGGACATTTTTCTTACGTTTAGCCAACGTCGTTAATATAATGTTGACCAATGTTTTTTTTTTCCATTATTCCCACATCTAAAACAAAGATAGAAAAGACCTATATATTTTGGTTAGGCAAATATTATATTTTGAATAACATGACTCAACGTCATATTAATCAAAATATAACGTTTGCCTGACGTCTTTTTTCTTAAAATTTAACGTTTCTCTAACGCGTTTTTGACGTCCTTTAGCCCAAACGTCATTTTTACACCGTTGCAATAACGTTAGCAAAATAATGTTTTTCCGCTGTTTCATTTATAACATCATGCCAACGTCTTTCCAACGATACGGAAGACGTTGGTATAACGTTGTCCCTACGTCATTTTTCTTATTGGGAAAATCTTTCACTTAAACTACCAGAACTAACTTGGAACAGTTTTTGTAAGTAATTGTTTTAATAGTTTAAAATGTTTATTATCATAGATAAAAATAAAAATTAAACCAAAATTTAGCTTGAGAGTAACAGCAAATTCTATAATAAAAAAGCCAAGGAACAAATCTGAAGTTGCTGTAAAACAGGTTAACCGAGATGAAAGATTCAAACAGATAAACCAAGCTGTAGAGTGGTACAAAATTGATGAAAAAAGAGGGTCTACTGCAATATCAACAAAGCATTTTCCATTATTAAAAAACAAAAATGTGATTAATAAACGATTAGATAATCTAGTTTTTACAGGAAATGAGAAAAAACATCTAGTGATTCTAACAGCTGAAGAAGAAGGTATTATAGTTGAGTATGTACGCTGTAAAAATCGTGCTTATCAAGCTATGAACAGAAAAATTACTAACAAAACTCATTATGGATGTATTAAAAATTTGAGATCATGCTAACAAAAAGATGAAAGGAGGAAGAAAGTTCATTGCTTTGACTGAAAATGAAAGGAAAGCTCTTTTGAAGAAAAGTTAAAAATTATATAATTTATTAAAACTATAGAAGTTGTATTTCTCCACAGTTGTATATGTCTACAGTTCCAAACAAATTTACAAGAAAAAAAACATCAAAAATTAAGAATTATTACACAGTTATATGTAAACCCTTTATACATTATACTGCATAGTATAATATATAAAGTTTTCAATATTTAAACACCAAACTAAAAAAATAAATAAACAAAAAAATATGATCTTGAAAGACCTTTATTTTTTATTATTATAAATGTTACAATTCTTTACTACTGCATTGACATATTTCTTTAAAAAGACAAGGAATTATTATAATGTATAGAGCAATGAATTGTACTCGTGAAATGGCCTGCTCTCATTTAGGTAAAACAATTTTGAAATTCACAAAAGTAAATAGTATACGTTGTATCTGTGACTATAGAGCAATAATTAACAAATTCATTTAAATAATTTAGAAATGATATGGAATTATAACTTTGAAATGTGTTATAATTTGATTTAAAAATAATAATTTTAATGAATATTGACTTTCAGATGATCTTGCAAAAGAACTGGTTGAATGTGGCATCATGATTAATGAAAATCAAGAAGTATCTAAACATTGGACCGGGCAAATTGACTTGTCTCGGATCTTCAATCACGACGAAACACCATTAACACCAAAGTTTGTTAACTTTGGTGTTAATGATTCAGTGAGCGGTTTAGTATATGGTGGTCGTGGTGAAAGATGTTAAAAAATGGTTGGGCAAAATCGTGAATGTGTCACAATAAATCCAATGGTGTCATTATCAGGTACATCATACTTAAAACACAATTTAAACTTTAAAATTTTTTTTTTTACAAATATTATTCTTATATTTTATATTCTAATTAAATTATCAAATTTGAAAATAAATATACTTTAGGCAGAGGCGCACAGAGACTTTATGATGTCCAGGGCAGATCATAAAAATTTACGGGATGCTCTCCGCCCATTTACTACTAAAATAAAGTTCCCCCACCCTTTGTGGGGGCCCCTGACTTTAAAACAACTCATGTATTTTATTAGTTAAAACTGCAGACACATTCTTTAAAAATATTTTATTATTTAAGTGAAAAATGCATCTGCCTTGTAATATTCGGTACTCAAGGAATTACTAGTCAGATGGCTCTTCTGAGTGCTACTCCAATAATTCCTAACTTATTAGTTTCGACAACAGAGAATGGATCACAAGATCACAAATCCTTGCATTTAATAAATTATTTGACAGACACTTGATTGCAAAAAAAATACTTCGCCCTGTTGTTGTACTGAACGATGGTCACAGCTCTCGCTTCCATTATACCTTACTTCGATTTCTTAGAGAAAAGAAATACATTTATATATATCACCTCCAGACACAACTGGGGTAACACAACTACTTGATCAAATTAACAAGGAACTTCATGAACACTATGCTAATGCAAAAGAAAATCTGTTCAATCAACATCAAACAACTAATAGAGAAGCGTTTATGTTGTCTCTTGCAAGTATGTGGGATAAGTGGGCTACACCAGAATTACTAATGAAAGTTTGAATGTTGCATTTATGCAAAGTGATAAATTCTACCAAGCTTCTATGTTAGCCGAGGAAGCTGCTTCGCCTAACGTTGCCTGATATTTCAACAATTCTAAATAGCAAAATAAGTTCTCCTATATCTATGAAACAAAAAGATAGCCAAATGTATTGGAAAGAGAAAGCTTCAAACTAGAAAAATAATGTTTGTCATTGCAGACCATGATTACAGACTTACATGAAAAAAAACATCAATCTTTATGAAATACCAGGTCTTTTGACAATGGTATGCACAAAGTAACTACAAGGGTAACTCAAGTCCATGGCTCCATGGAAGGTCAAAATGTGCTAAAACTCGTAGAATCTATTAATAACTCAAAAGAAAAGAAAGTGCAAGAGAAAGAAGACAGAGAACAAAAGAAGAGTGAAGAAACTGAGTTGTTTTATAGATGCAAGGAAAGATGCATTTCAGACAATAGCATTTGCAAAGCTGAAAAGCTAAAACAAAGTCCCATGTGACAAATTGTTATCAAATTAGTATGTGGCAAATCAAAGTGCATCTTAAATGGTAAAAGACCAATTATGTTTTTACCTAAATGTTTATCAAAAAAAGCACCGCTGCAAAGAATTTATTTAGAAAGTCTAATGATAAAGAAGAAAGTACGGAAGATTCAGAATCCAATAGATTTCATTATTGAGAATCTTTTTTATTATTCATTATAAATTAAAGAGTTTTGTTTGTTGTTTTTGAGACCTTTCTCCTTCAGAAGTATAAAAAATTGGAAAAAAAAGTTAAAAATATATGGTGTTCTTAAAAAGACAAAAATATTAACATTTTAGCAGTGCTTTTTAAGCAACCAAAACTATATGTTCTTATTAAACAAATGAAAAATAATTACTATTTTTATAAGGGCCCTATTCATAGCCTCTTTTTAGACTCTTGATATATAACTTGACTTTTTTCTGAAAGTTATATGGTCTGTTTATATTTTTGAATTTCCCAACTTTGGTTTAATGCTTTTCAAGGTAAGTTATAGGCAGTTTAATTTTTTTGTCTTTTTAAGGGCACTGTCTTTTTAAGGGTACTATAACTGTAGTTTTGGGCGCAGATAGGTACGAAAGTGCTGAGCCGTTACTCAAGGAAATAAATGCTCTAAACGTATATGAACTGAATAACTACCATAATTTGTTATATATATTTAAACTTCAAAATGAAATAGTTCCAAAATATTTTTATAAATTTTTTCCTCTAATTAATCATAAATATGGAACAAGGCACTCAATAAGTAATTACTACATTCCACTAACATGAATTAAAAAATCTGACTTCTCAATTACATGCCGGGGCCCACGCTTGTGGTACTCTGTTCTCGACAAAAATAAAATCTATTGATATCTTTAAAAAGACTATAAAAAAACACTAACTTTAATAACTAAATTTAAACAAGACTTACACTCTTTCATTTTTTTTTTTTAAAAAAAGAACTATATTTTATGATTTATCTTTCTTGTTGTTTTTGTCTGACTGTTTTAATTTTGTATAAAAAATATAAATAGACAAATTTAAATTTTGAAAATGTTTTGAATCTTTTTAAATTTTAAATCTCTTTTAAATATTTAAATATATATAAACATATATTACTTATTGTATTGAACATGCATACGTATATAAACCGACTTATAAATTTTTATTATATATTATTTACGTTTACAATACGTTATTTTTATATTTAAGTTGTATTACTTTACGTATAAGTTCCGATTTGTAAATTTTTTTTATTTAAAATTTTTTTTTCTTTTGCAAACTTTTTCCTTTTTTTCAAACTTTTTAATTTTTAATTTTTTTAATTTCATTTTAAACTTTTTAGATTCACTCTTTTGTATAATATTAGAACTTGTAAAATTATATTTTTCTCTATTACACGAAGGAGCTTGATGATAAGATATTTTGTCTTCTACTTGTCCCAGTCAGATTGTATTTACATATATTTATTAGATTTTAAGGAAAACGTTGTATAATGTGTGCAAATTGACGATATAAAATCAACTAACTACTGGTAACATGCAACCCAGTGCAACCAGTTCTATGCCCTGCTGCCGTGTGGGATTCGCTTTCTGAGCAAAGGCTGGAAGGAGTTTGCTTCCTATCATCAGTACTATTTAAAATTGGTGATGCCTATAGTAATATATACGTATATGTGTATACTTTTTTTGCGTGTGTGTCTACTATATAGTTGGAGGTGCCTTAGTTACTGTTTTAGCTCACCTGTAATCTATTTTATATGTATGTTTGTGTTTTGTTTAAACCACTGCCGCGGTGTTCACTCACTCGTAAGTTGCTATCTGAATGTTTGCGTTCTGTCTGATCCTCTGACGTGGTGTTTACTCACTCGTAAGTTACTTTATGAATGAATGCATTCTGTTTAAATGTTTTAATGTTCTGTATAAATGTTTAAACCTATTTTGATGCAGTGTGAGTTCATTAACTAACTAGGCACTCTGACTATAAAACTTACGCTCACCCTTATCTCTAGCATTTTGTTAGATGCAATATTTTTTCCTAATCCATTTCCAAAATATCATGCCATTTGTTTTGAGTTACTGTTTGCATAAAGTAGCTCTTTTTAATTACTCCAGGTCAGTTCAGGTTCACGATCATCACGATCACCCTGCTACTGGTATTATGTAACCCAGTGCTAACTGCACCATGCCTTGCTGTTTTGTAGAGGTAAAGGCTAGGAAAAACAAAATCCAACTTAACAATCCCCTGCCTTGGGGCTCTTGGTTGAGTAAAGACTAGAGATGGTGTCTCAATAAAAACTTCTGATCAAATTGGCCATACCTCTCTCTTTACCCCTCTGCCAATATTGTTGTTATTGGTGACTTTAATGTTCATCACACTGAATGGCTTGGCCTTTTTTGACTTGTTTTCCTTGCAACCTTAACCATTCACCTTTATGTTTGGTCTCTGATCCTAGCTTTTGTTCAGTTTCTCTTTTTTCTCCTTTAGATGGTTCTGACCATGCAATGATGTCTTTAAATAAGCAAGTTTTGCAACATCGGTTAGGAAGGATGCGTGAACTTTCATTTAAATGCTTATCCGCGGTGCTCTATGATGAGACCGTAAAGAATTCTTGGGGCACCTAAATGAAATAAACAATAAAAAAAGTCTTTCATCTCGTACTTTATTTTCGGACCTTATCATTGCATTACTCACTACTACTCTAAAACTGACTGGGATTCTTTTCGCGATTTTCTTTGTGACGGTCCTTTAGCTGATGTCTTTTCCCTTTCAGCTGAAAATAACGCCTGCTACATTACCTCGTGAATTCAGGCAAAAATTGAAGCTTTTATTCCTTCTTGTCGGTTCTAAGTCAAGTCTCATTCTACTCCATCGTTTTCATCTGATTGTAATCAATTTTTTCATCTTTTTTAAAAGAACAAATGTCTTGAGAACAAGCGACTATTTATTATAGAAAGAAATTGATGTAAAAAGGTGCTGTCTGATGGTAAGCTTCGTTTATCGTTTATCTTATCTCAGAAGATAGGCTCTAAAGACTTTTGGAAATTCTTCAACAGCGTTATTAACAATGATTGTTTGAACATTCCATCTCTCATTCATGGGGCTGGTCTTATTATCTCTCCCAAGGATAAGGCAAAACTATTTGGAAAATTTTTTTTTCTAATTCGACTCTCGAATCTTATGGCTATTTTCTTCCTTCCATTCCGATCAAACAGGTTAACACATTGTTAGACATCAAACCACTCCAGCTTTTATTGCTAAAGTCATATCTCGATTAAACTCTTCTACGGCTTGTGGTCCAGACAACTTTCCTGTCATATTCTTACAAAATTGTTTTCAAGAACTCTCTTCAATTTTCTCAAAACTATTCAATAAGTGCTTGACTGAGTCTTGTTTTCCTGCCTTCTGGAAAATGCCATCTGTTGTTCAAATTTTAAAAAACTCCGATTATTGTCCAATCAGTCTTCTTTCTGTTATTAGCAAGGTCTTTGAGTCTTTAATAAATAAATTTCTCAAATTCCATCTTGAA
>NC_088925.1:36770000-36802500 GCF_038396675.1 Hydra vulgaris | reverse complement strand
ATGGAGGAAAGTAATATTTAGTGAGGAGATGAATATCGAGGTTGATAACCGAAAAAACTGAATTATGATTCGCAGGCAGCCTTCAGAAAAATATAATCTTGATTGTATCGTTCAAAGAACAAAACAAGGTAGCGAGTCGGTTGGAATATGGTTCTGCATGACATATTATAGTCTCGGTATGTTTAAATTATTTGATGCTCGACTCAACTCTATTTATTACATCGATATTTTAAATAATAACTTGTTACCATCAATTGATCCACTTGAGCAAAGCGTTCCGTTCATTTTTCAGCAAGACAATAGACCATGTCACAGGGCTGAAATTGCCTCTGAATGGTTTGAAAGCAAAAGTATTGAGCATCTAACTTGGCCAACAAATAGCCCAGATCTAAATTGCATTGAAAATCTTTTGGAGTTGGCTCGATAAAGAGATTGCCAAGAAAGCACCAAGGAGCCTTGAGGAGTTGCACAATATTTTACCAACAATACTTGGAAATGTTCCCAAACATATTTTAGAAAGTTTAATAGACTCAATGCCAAATCGTATAAATGAGTGCTTAAAAATTCATGGTAGAATTTCGCAGTATTAGGTAAAAATTACAGTTTTTTGTTCTGTGGTTTTTAACTTTTTCACAATTTTTTTTAAAATAAAAATTACCTATGAAACTTTAAATATATATTTTTTTTATTTGTTTAAAAGTTTTTGTCATTATTATTATTTTTTTTATTTTGTTTGTCTATTTTCTAAAATTTATTATTATTATTTTTTTACCAGAAAAATATATTTGATAAAATAAAAATTTAAAAATAAAAATAATTTATGATTTGTTTTGTGGTGGTTTTTAAATTTTTCACAATACTGTATATATATATATATATATATATATATATATATATATATATATATATATATATATATATATATATATATATATATATATATATATATATATATATATATATATATATATATATATATATATTATATATATATATATATATATATATATATATTTATATATATATATACTCCGACTCTGATTTTAAACAATTCAAAGAATTTTTGAAAAATTCTTTGAATTCTTTAAAAAATATGCAATAATTAAAAAAAATTTTTTTGTCAAATATACGAAAAATACTTTGAAGGTTAAATATTTTGTACATGCATGTGCAATACCAAGAAATTTTGCTATTGGAGTCAGAGTCGCGATTTTGTTTAGCAACTCCGACTCCACTAAAAATGTTGCAACTCTAACTCCACAGCTCTGCTTCGTATGTATTAAATTTACATAAAAATTAATGTAAAATTCTATTAAATTATTTTATAATTTATTTGCCTAATCACCCCTAACAACAATAACCGATACAGATATTCTTGGCATTCTATATAATGACTTATCCAGTTTGTCAAAATCAATTTTATGCCCCTTATAAGTTTTTTTCTCATTTTTTGCTTAATTAGTCATTCGTTTTTGACATTACTGTTAATTTATTCCATAAAAGTCCTATAGAAAAGAGATCTGGTGATTGGGGAGGCTATTCTATTCAATATTTGATTATAATATAACTCAGTCTACTAACTTATACAATGTTCTGAGATTATGTTTGTGATTTAAGCTTTGCATTGTTCTCTTCTAAAAAATAAATGGCTTTCCATTAGTACAACTTTCAAAAGGAATAGTATGACTTTTTAAATATGTTTGAATAAACTACGTTTGTCATCATTCCTTCTATTTTTATAATGTCATGTGTGACATTTCAATTAACACAGCCCCATGCCTTAACACTACATCCACCATGTTTCACAGTCAATAAAACACACTGCTTTATGATATGTTCAACGAATTTTCTTTGAACTAACAATCTCTTAATAACATAGATTTAAAACTTTCAGTCTTTGATGATCCATTCTTTATGTAGTTTTGCCTGCTCTTTGCATTTTTATCAAAACATTTAAATCAAAATACTTTTATGATCATAAAAATAACTAATAGTGCAAAAAAAATTAAAAAGTTATTAAATTAAAGCATTTTTCAAAAAAGTTTGTCATTTTACTAATTAAGAAAGGTAGTGTATATATATATAAGTTAAAAGGTAAATTAAAATAATATTGAAAAAAAAGAGCTTTGGAAGAACAAAAAAATGTTTGCAAAACAAATTTTGTGGTATGTATGTATTAGTGAGCCGCTTTTTCTGTTAGGAACATCTTTTATATGGAAGGAGATCTTACCTATACTAATCTATATTATCATCTATTCTAGACTATGTTATCTATCATTATGTCTAAAATACACTCATATCTATCATTATGTCTAAAATACACTCATATTTAATTTGAAATAGTTTGGTAAATAATCATTTCTACACTCTAAAAAAATCTGTTGTATACAACAGATTGGGTAACAGATTGATCTGTCATAATTGAACATTAGCACAAGAAACATTAAAATAAAGGAGTTAATATGGTAGTGCCTCAAATAATAAGATGCTGCTATTACGTTAAAAAAAAAGAAGTTAATACGATAAAGAAAAAAAATCCATTAAAATTAATATTAATTGATATTAGGCAAGATAAAATTTTGGTATCACAAAATAATTCTTATATTTGTAAATATAGGGATTATTTTATTATGAATTGTTGTTATATATTGTATAATGTTATATTATTATAATATATATTATTTTATATGAATAAACATTGGTGCTTAACATTATAAAAGTACCGATAAATAACACTTATTTTATAAAGGACTATTAATTATAAAAACTAACATGGTTAGGAGACCTATGTTGCTCAATTTGTAAGCAAGCTTGAAAAACCCTTCAACTAGATATTGAAAACTAATTAAATATTTATAATACTGTTTATATTGTAGATTTAATAACTTCAATATACAAATTCTTTGTTACAATCAAAATAGTTTTTTAAGAATTATTTTTAAGTCCTTTAACATAATACATTTATATAAAATACGCCATATATACATTTATAATAATGTATATGTATATGTATATATACGTATATATATATATAAATATATATATATATATATATATATATATATATATATATATAAATAATTTATCTTTGTATATAATTTATATAATTTATGTCTTTTCTTGAGAAAAACATCTAAACTGATTTGTAACATTCCTAATCAGTTTATTTGCTGTTGAAGTCTGTGATATCTCTTTGCAGCCTGTCTTCATACTCTGGGTGGTTACTTGGTCTTTTTTACTTTTGCGAATGGGTACTGAAAAGATGATGGGCTACTTCAGTTGCTTGCTCTGAACAAATTTCCAAAGAACTATTGTGGTGTTGGGTGTGCATAAGAATATCACAGGAAAAAACAAAGAAATGTTCTTCTAGGTTTAGCAGATCAAAAACTTGCTTGACATTGCTATAGTTTTCCTGGAGATCTTCAGAAATGGCACTTAACACCAGAATCTTTGGCCAGTAACTGATGCTTTACTTTATCCACCCGATTTGTGCTCTTGTCAGTTGCAACTTTGATCCAAGTTTTGGTAAAATAATTTTCAAGTTTTTTGCTCAACTGATCAAATTTGGAGATGAAGTTCTTCTCAGCAATCGAACTTGGAACAACTTGATTTAGTGTTGTTCCAAGTTGGATTGCTGAGAAGAACTTCACACCAGCTTTTTCACACCAGCTTTTTCATACTAGAAATTGGACAGCCCTGTGTTGTGTTGCACATAAACAAGATCTTTTGTTGTCAGTTTTGGTCCTTCATTGAAAAGTCTTCTTGCTCTTGAAGATGATCTTTGGAAATAATTAAGAGAGATTTTACATTATTGTGCATTCATAGACTTAAAATATGAAGATATAATATAAAATATCCTATAATATATAATATAGGCTATAATATAAAATATGAAGCTAAAACTTTAAATAACTAATGCAATGCTACCTGGAAGAACTGAAATATGGTGGCCTGCTATTCCCTCAGGTCTACTAAAACAAAATGTTCCATGGGGTGAAGCTTCCTTGTTGGCAGCGACTGATGCTGTAACTCCATCAGCTGCCACAGAGTTCTTTGACACAATTTCTACTAAATTTTTTTGCAAGGTAGACTTTGAACAGTTGTGTGTGAGACCCTTGCCAACAATTGAAAACCATTAAGAACATCTTTCAACTGAGTTCTGGTTTGCTTCAGGTTTCTGGGTTGCCAAGACTGGATGTGGAGAATTGTGCTTTACTTTCCCAACTGAACAAAAGCAACTAGCCTTGCCAAGACACAAGAAGCAAACAGTCCTCCTGTTCTCCTCATGGTTTTTTTTTTGATTTGGTATACTTTTTGTTAATTCAGATGCCAAATCTATGAAAAAAATGGATTGAACAACTAATGGTCAAGCTTTTTTCCATAACCTTATCATAATACTTTATAAAAATTCAATTTTTTTTATTTTTTTGGTACAGATAACTCGTATATTCAACTGACTTATTTAACACCTATCAAGATTTATGAAGTGGATGAAATTAAAAGTTATAAAAAGTTAAGTTTTATTGCTCTAGATTTAAGTATATTTCATTTTTATTAATGCGATTTTATGCAAATTTAAAAAAAGATTTTCTTCCACGGACGGTCTAACCAGATTTAGGGACTTATATCCCAGTAACCACCAATGATAATATAATCATACCCCAAAGGATTTTTCTGAGTCATGACATCAAGCAATATTTCATTTTTTTACAACTTATATAAATATGCATGTCAAAAAGAAATACAGTTAATAATATAAAATTTTAAAACTGATTTTAATTTACATATACCATATACCATGTGTCTAAAATACCAAAATCTAAAAATAATATAAGTCATTTATAAACTAAGTTGTGTAACAAACCCTTTTATGGACTCTGTTAATATTATTTTGGTAAGTTTGTCATATGAAAAAAATCTTTATAATATATTAATTGGTTTATATAAAATATTTCAAATTTATAGTATAATAAGTTACATAACCTTAAAAAAATACAAAAATTAGAACCTAATTTAAAATTAGTTTTACTCAATCTTCTCCCTCTACTAAAACTGCAAAACTATAAAATACTGTCAATTATAAAAAAGTGGTAGTTTGCTATTTACAGCAAGCCATCTATGGTGTAAAATGTGGTTTAAGGTTCTTTAAACAAAAAAGGCCTTTTAAAAACTTATTTTCTTAAATATTTCTTGATGTAAAAGACTTGTTTAATTCAAAAAATGTATATAATGATAACAATGTAATGATAACATTACATTACATTGTTATCATTATATGCATTTTTTGTAATGTAATGACAAGAAACAAATAATTTGACTGTAGTACCTGAACATAAGTTATTCAATCCAATCCAGTAGAAATAATTTTTTCTATACCTTTGAAACATGACTTGAATTAATGTTAGGATCAGTATGTACGTTGAGAAGTAATAATTTCAACTTTAGATATTATATAAAACGATCTAAAACTTTAAGTATTTTTTTTAGCATAAGAATGTACTCAAAAGATAGATATATTTTTAATAACAAATTACCTGTGAAACTTTGAAACAGAGTAATCAGTTGATTTACAGAATTTCATAAAATTTGTAAACGATTAACTTTACTCCATTAGTTTTTCTTTTTTGGTAACGGGTTGCTCCTTTAATTTAACAGAGCTACGCAATCCGTTTTTTTTTTCTAATTTGTTTTTAGAGTTTATAAGATTTTAATTTTTTCTCTCTTTTTCATTTTTTTAATTTTGACAAGGTTTAGTAGTATAGTATATAAAAGAATAGGTTAGGTAGTAGTTAAGTACTAAAAATATAATTTGTTTTTAGCATGGATTGTCAATTGTTTATTCTCGAAAATTACTCGCAAAAGATTCTGTTATTGTGTATGTTGATGGGCATGAAATCGAGCATCAACATTTGCAGTTCCCTACATTAAATAAAGTATGTTTTATCTATTAAATTGTTAGATTAAATTTTTTTTCATCTATTAAAGTGTTATTAAATATTAATTTTTTGTATCTATTAAAATTTTTTTCTATTAAAATGTTAAATTAAATTTATAATTAGTTGTTAGTGTAAAAAAAGAAAAGTTTGAAAGTTGCTTTTGTTGCAAAAACTTTTTTTAAGAACATTGTTTACAAATTTAGAAAATTGGTTGTTCTTATTGATGTTTTTTTTTTGTGTCTTGTATTTTTAGTTTGTAAGAATATTTTTTTTTAATTTGGTTTATCAATGTTTATATTGCATTTATAATACGTATTTTTTTATTGCACAAGATTACACTATAAATATAACTATTTAAGGAAATAGTTGTTGGTGGTCTTGGTTGTTCGGCCAAGTTTTTTAGTCAGTTGTTGAACATTCCTGTTCCAAAATGTCCACTTTATGATCTTTATTCCATGGAATGGGGATCAGCTACTGTTTTAAAAGGACAAATTGCTTCTTTTGCTTTGTTTAATGAATCTTTGAGTCATGACAGGATACAGGATTTAAAAAGAGCAGGTACTATTTTAATATTCAATTAATTTAAATAATCACTGAATATAAAGCGATCAAACTAAAAATTCATTTTAAAAAATAGGATCCAATTCCCATTTCTATTTCTCTGTGAAAGAATCGATGGCTGAAAGTGCAGATACTTCTTTGATGTTCAATAATGTGGTCTTATATTATAATGCCAAGGTATGTTAAGTAAGATATTCTTTGTATTTGTATTTATTCATTTTTTTTTATAAGCATTTAAATTTTTTAGGCAGCTGTTAAAAATCAGCTGATGAATCTGAGCCGACATGCAAATAAAACTAAAGAAGCTAAAGTTGATACATATAAGTAAGTTTGTTGCTCACATGATCACATAAGTTAACTTCATTGGTTGCATAACTAATTTTTATTAGTTATTTTATTTGTTACATAAAAAATTTTCATTGGTAGTTAGCAGTGAACCCTTTCTGTTTATTTATTTATACTTAATAAAATTATTTTTTAGCATGAATGCATCTATATGTCGTGTGTTCAAAATTCAGGTATTAATTCTAGAAAAAAATTATTTTTTAAAACTGTTGATAAAAAATATATACGGTTTTTATTATTTTAAAGATATAAATATTTTATTATTTTGTGTATTTTTTTTAAATTTTATTATAGGAAACTATTCAATCCATTGGCGGTTTGTCAGTTTTATTTCCTTTGCTTGAGAAGGCATCATTTAGACATAGAAAATCATCTTTATTTTGCCCAATCACAGACGATGTTACTTGTTTCTCAGACGCAGAAGGGCAGTACTTAAATAATTCTTCAAATGTACTAACATGCAACGAGCCTAATGAAAAACCAACTAATGGTTCTTCTTATGAGGAATATGAAAATGACGATTCAAAATTTATAGATATTGAAAATTTGAAACATAAAGAAATATGCACTAATAAAACAATAGAGGATAATTCAATTGGTATAGTAAATAGCGTAAATAATTTAGAAGTTTTAGATTTTATTTATAGCGATGATTCATCAAAAGATATTGATCTAAATAAAAGTCCAATTTCTATTCAAAGTGAGAAGTACAAAAGTCAAATAAGGTTTGTAGTATAAAATATTGTCATGTTATTTTAAAGGATGTTACTGCTAGATGGTTTGATGAAATTAAAAGATTTTTATAAAGTTGGGAAAATCAAAATAGTTTTGAAAAATAACCCACAGCCATCTTTTTTTTTGACAAAAAACATTTGGTTATATTATCTAAGATCTTTAAATGGTTTAAATGCCTTCACTCCCATCTTACATCTCCCACTCTCATTTTCTCACTGCAATCTCAGTAAATGAAAGCCTTCACTCCCATCTTCCTTCTCCCACTTCCATCTTCTAAATGCAACCTCAGTACAACAGCGATGAAGTTCCAAATTCTTTTGTTACTACAATCTTTAAAGTTTATCTGTTGCTATCCAATATGCTATACAGCTCTAATGTATCTACAGTAGCTCTAATGTATCTACAGTTGCTCCAATGTATCTATAGCTCCAATGTATATCTCTTGCCACCTACATTAACTTTGACGTGTTTTCTAAGTTAGATGTTTAAGTTCTGTTTGAAGAAATACGTTTTTCATAGTTTTCATTGAAGTTTTGGTAAGTTTATGATAAAATTAATTTGACTCCTCTTAAATAAAATATAAGACTTTTATGGCATTGGATGTTACTTGTCCATTTTAATTTTAAAAAGGGTATTTCTGAAGCAATTATCTAAATTTTATGTTTATGCTATTTTTGGTTTTTGCTCATGTAACCATCATTAAAACCTCTTTTTTGAAATTTTTTTGTGTATATTCAGTATATTTAGACTGTTATTCAGATCATCTCAAAAAACTACATTTTACATTTAACTAAACTGGTCGTCATCAGCTGTTTTATGCAACCTGTTATATAACATAAAAAAAATAGCATGTTAAAAGTATAGTTATGAATAACATTCTTAGCTTAAATTCATAGTTAAGCTAAGAATAAATTAGTGAAAAAAATTTTTTTTCACTAATTTCTTTTTAGCTTAACCTTTTTTTTAAATGTTTTTTTAATATTTATAAATTAAACTAAAATTACTTTTCTAATATATTTTAATTTTATAAAGTGATAACTTAGAAGATTGGACATTTTTGGATTCAAAAGATATACAACCTAATACTAACAGAAATTGGTTGCCTGAAAATAATTATGAGTCAAATGGTATTGCACACTTCATTTCACTTATTCGTCATATGATAGATGGTCGAAAAAACGCTGCTTTATTAGAATTACAAGGTGTTAGAGTTATTGGGTACTTACTACAAAAATGTGACCCTATTCTTATAAACATTAGTTTTTTAGAATGCCTTAGTAAATTAGTGGAAACTTTACTAGGTCTAAACCAAGTTTTATTGGAAAATATTTATCAATACATTCTTTTTGATTTCAACATATGGCATCGTGCTAACACATCAGTACAAATAGCACATATTCAACTTCTGCATAACTATATTAAGGAGGATCCTACTTCATTTTCAAATTTATTTGGGGTTGAATATTTCATGCAAATAGTTGAGTTACATTATGGAAGTGTTCAAGTTAACCAAGAAAGATGCTGGTTGGCTGATCAGAGTGATTTGCGAAAATCAATAATAGGTAAGTAAATAATAAAAACAAATAGTTTTATATATATTTTATTTGTATTACAAGTGAAATTAATAAATAATAAGTTATAATAAGAAAACCACTCTATTAGTAACTTCTATTATGTTACAATTTCTTTTTTTCTATTTCAAGTCTTACTTTAAAAATGTGTACTAGATACCAGATATTTATAATTTCTGGTCTTGATGTTTGATTTCAGTGCTTTATTTCAAAAGGATGTTGCTCAACATTTTTTTAAATCTCAACACCGTAGCTTTTATAATGATATTTAATTAATTCTTTTTTTTTTTCTGATACATCCTGTCATTTTATGGTCTCTAATAGTAAATGGTAAAGTTTTAAGTTTTTACATAGTATATGTTGGTTTAACAAATATGAACTTAATCATTGTTAAAGACTTTTCGGTTTAAGTTTTTAAAAGTATTGTGTTTTTAACCAGTTGGTTAAAAGCTTTTGAGAATGTTTTAAGTAATAATGATTGATTTAAATTTTTTATTATTATTTTAGATAGTTAAGGTAATAGTTATCTAAAATGCATAATAATTTCTCTTTTGTTAAATCAGTTGATTTTATATAAAAAGTGTGTTATGCTGCTGTTAAATTAAAAATGGTGTTACTTAAAGAAAAGATGCTGTCTGTTGCATAAAAAAATAGATGTTGCAGTTAACCTTTTTTATATTGCACATAAAAAAAGGTAATCTATTGAAAAATGTTGGATAAAAAATTATTGTTTTAGTTGTATTAAATTATATTAAAATTGTTGACATAAAATGCACTATTTGATTGTTGCATAAAGAATACTTTTTATTTGTTGTATAAAAAGTACATTAAGTTTTTTAAATAAATAATACAGATTTTTACATTAATAATACTGAAAAATAAATTTGTTTTAATATTTAAAATATTTCTTTTAATTATTTGAAAATAAGTTTTTGCTGTTGCATTTTTTAAATAAAATTTCTTTTTTTTAGGGTTGGTGAAATATCTAATGAAATTATCACCCAACAAAGAAAATATACGTTTGGCAGTCTCCTATATGAGCTGTGTTTCAAATTCTGAATGTTTGGATGAAGTTTTAGATTTAGTGTTTAACCTAATTAAAAGTCCAAATGAACTTTCTGTATCTTCAGTACCGCTTTGTTCATATTTAGCAGGTGAATAAATACACTGAATACTTTGTTTTTACTAAAATGAAAAAAAAATTTTGCATATGTGTATTGTTTTCATTTGTAAATTAGGCAAATGCCCAATTGTTTTGCCCATAGTTTCAAGAAATTCCAAAGATACTTTTGTTGAAATTATAAAAAAATAGATGATTGTATGAGGTAACAAATGAGTTTTAATAAGAAGTGGTATTTTGCAGAAAATTATTTAAAAAAAAAGTTTAAATATTAAAGAAAATTAAGCTACTAATCTAGTTCATTAATCTTGTAATCTATATTTCAATAGGCTCTTAATCTGAAGTGCATTATTTCTTATTAATTTTCTTAAAAGTTTGAAGGTAAAAATAGTGGGTAACTAGGGAATTAGCAAAGTATATTACAAAAAATAAAAACAAAAGCAATTACTAGCTTTAAAAAGGTTGGAATTTTAGGTTTCTTTTATAAAACTTTAATGTGAGACAATTGCAACTTTTTAAAGCATATCATTAGCTTGAGTTGTTTTAAAACAAAGTCCATCAAAATTAAATTTTAATATGCTTCAAAGAATTTAGTTGTTTATTAACTAACTTTGATTTCAATTTCAACATTGTTGTTGAAATTGAAATCAAGTTTAATTGTTATTGACTCCTGATATTTTTATAGTCTCTTGTATTCTATATAGTTCCTGATGTTTCTGGTTAAGTCAGGATCATGATTGTCTTGATCACCCTGCTACTGTTAACATATAATCTGGTACAACATGCAATATTAATTATGTGTAGAAGGTTTTCCTATTTGTGCTTTAGGTGTGCATTGTCAAGGACACATAAGAATAAGATAATAAGATATTTTTTTCTGCAAATCAACTCTCTTTAGAAAAAAATAACAATATCTCATCTCTTAAAATTGAAAATGCCATTTGTGGTTCCAATTTCTCAAAATTATGGATATAGCTCTAATCTTCTGCCAGATCAGTCTCATTATTGTGAGCAAGGTTTTTAAATTTTTAATTTAAAAAGTTTTTGGAAAACTATTGAATCATTCTTTCCAAACTACAGTATTAAAGTTTTTTTTTGATAGATTTTTTCATTTCTAGTAACCTCTGGAGTTTCATCTTTTTCATGTTTTTTATTTTTAAGTAATATTAATGATTTTCGATACAACTGTTGACACAAATATATACACCAGTCTTGGTAACACAACTGTAACCACCAGTCAAAAATTCTTCATAATTTGTTATCTTTTTTTGTGACAGCTTAAGGCTTGCTGTGGTTGGTGATTTATAAACAAAAATTCATTTACTGCTGGTAATTGTTGCAATGCTGTTTATAATTTTATGTTTATGAACTCAAAAAGAGTGTTACTACTCATCATCCTTTGTGACTTCAGTCAAGTTTTCAACAAAGTTTCCTTATACTGCATTATATTGTTTCTTCCTAAAAATTTGCTCTGCTTAAACTGTTCATTAAAATGCTGAAAAATGTCTTTTGTCAACCATTTTCAAGCTCTTTCTCTTCTTTTTTTCTTCTTTATTTCTATTTTTTCTCTTCTTGGCTTTCTAGAAAACTTAACCTAGATAATGTAATTCCCAATTGGAATACTTGTTTAAATATAAAAATTTGTCTGAAAGGTTTGATGATGTATCTAAGTTGAGTTTTTTATTTAGTTTTATAGTCACTGCCAATAATATTATCATAACTTGTTAAGTAAAGTATTATTATGCTACACTTTGAAATGTATTTGCACATTGAAATGTACGTTACACACTAATGTTGTTAATTTGCACACTGAAATGTGTGTTGCGCACTCAAATGCAGCTATATTATTTTATTCTTTTAGTATTTTTTGTGCCATTTATTTTACTAATGTGTAAATTATCATTTGTCTTTTTCTCTGTTTTACAACTTTAAGAGTGATAAGTTTTTGTTGTTTTATATTTAAAATAGTAAACTAAATATTAAAAATTAAGAAAAAGATTAAATAATCAATTACTGTTAATTTTTCAAAATCTTATATAACTTTGTTATCATATCAGAATGTGGTTGTTACATCATGTATCGTTGGCTAGTTCATGATATATTTAATGAGACACGTTGCAAGATTATAAATATTTTTATATACATGATAAAATTTGGAAACCTTACAGAAACATTGAAACAAAAATTAGTTTTGAAAGACTTATTTCCTGCTATTGGGGAGCTACTGTGCAAACAAGAAATTTCAAAAGATGTTGTACTACTTCTGTTAAAATTAGGTGTGTCTGTTAGTCATTCTGAAGAAATGAAAAATGATATTTTTATTAATTATCAAGTTGTTCTGTCTGCTCTTCGTATATGTCAATCACTTCCTGTATTTGTAAAACTTGAAGTTGCTATCAAGGTTTGTTGCTATAGTTTTTTGTTGTTGCTATAATTAAATAAAACTTATAATTATATTTACATGTATAGCCGTATATAAAATTTACCAGGTAAACCATTCTTTAAAATTGTGCCCTCAAAGTGCAATATGCTGTGCAAATGCATTTGCTTGGTATGAACCTATTTGGATGTTAATAGTTGCAAATTCACCAGACGAAAGTACTAAAATGCAAGAAGAAGATCTTTTATTTATAGTTGTTGACATAATACACTCAGTTATTTGGAATGGTGTAGTAGGATCAGATTTTCAAGCGTGGACTGTAAGATATTTTTTCAAAATTCAAACTTGATTAACTTCTTGTAAATATTTTCTGGCAATTTAGGTCATATATTGTTAAAGATGAAAATAATTGTAAAAGCATTTTCTTTGTTTAAAATTCTTCATGCCAGACAAGATGTTATTTATTATTTTTTAGAAAAGAATTGAGCCCATTACTAGTTTGCACAAATTATCATCACAATTTACATTTATTCAATCGGCTTTGGTAATTGAACGTCAACTTTATGAAAAGTCTTTATTAACCACTGCAATGGCACTTAAAAGATCAACACAGTTGAATGATTTGCAAAATGCAGAACAGATGATAAAGCTAGTTAAAGACTTTGTTACTAATTTTGGTAAACAAATATTTTATAGAATAAACTTTCTAAAACCTAAGAATTGATTAGAAATAATAAAACCAAAATGTAATGAAAACTTAAATAGTTTAATGAATGTATTTTTGTTTAATGAATGAATTTTTGTTTAATGGATGTATTTTTGTTTAATGAATGGATAGTTCTTTGGTTTAAAGTTTAAAAAAACTCAAGAAGAAAAAGTTAATTTACTGGTTTAAAGTTTCACTTCTTCAATTCTTTGATGCTCAATCTCATGAATGTTGTTTTTTCTTGCTGTGTTGTTAAATATTATCATCAATAGTTTTGTTAATAGGACCCAATACGATCATCAATTGAATGCCAATAATGTGAAAATGAGCAGTAACATAGATGATTATTATAAGTTATTAAAAAAATAATGTTTAAAAAAAAAAAAATTCTCAGCATCTCCTCAACTATTTTAATCAATAGGTAATTAAATATTCATCATATTAATCATATATTAAATATAAAAGGATGCTAAGGTTCATATCCATAAATATGAAGTTCATATTCAAACAGCTGCGGAGCAGTGCACAGAGGTGAGCAAAACCCTTCAAAGCCAACTATTATATTGGGGTAATTTCTTTTTGTAAATGTAATCTAGAGACCCCCAGCACTCTAAAACTGATATAATTATTTCCCTACTGTGATTTTTGAGCTCGGTATATCAATTTTACAACAAAAATGGCAATATTTTACCATTCAAATTTCGGTGAAAATTTAAAAAATCATATAAAAATGAAATATGAGGCCAGTAAGAAAATCTTGCAAAATTTTATTTCTTAACGGTTTATATTAGTCCATTGACATTATATATTGAAGTAAGAAGAAGAAATTTGAAATTTTATTTTTTATGCTTGCTTTTTTTCAAAGTGTTTTTCAATAAAACCCCTTAAAATGCGCAACATTTTTATTAAACACTTACCTCTACACATGCAGAAAAACTAGGCCGCACATGTGATCTACTTTAAATTATGCTCTCGTATATAGATTAAAATTTACAACCAAATTTTTAAAGCTCAGCTGAGTGCAGTAGGTGCTAGGCTTTTTACTTTAAATGATATGCAATCATAGATTTTGCTTTAAAAAACTGAAGAAGATGCATAAAGAACAGTTTTAATCATTCAAATCTTGTTAAAATCTTTTTTAATAGCACTTTTAATGTTATTGTGAAAAGTTATGGAACATTTTATGAAGGAGGATGCAAATAACTAAGAATTTAGAGACTGGCAACAAATAAGCTCCAAAATTTCATCACCACCACCCCCTCACCCCAAATGTGAGGGCAACAAATTGATAAAATATTTTTTGTTCTATTCTCAACTAGACTTATATTCATCGATAAATTTTAAGTTTCATAGTATTATCTCTCAGCGTTCAAAAATTATGACCATATAAAATTTGTAACCCCCTCAAATTGAGGGGGTTTAACTTTATATGGTCATAATTTATGAGCGCTGAGAGATAAGGCTATGAAGCTTAAAATTTATCAATGAATATAAGTCTAGTTGAGAGTAGTACAAAAAATATTTTATCGATTTGTTGCCCTCACATTTGGGGTGAAGGGGGTGGTGGTGATGAAATTTTGGAGCTTATTTGTTGCCAGTCTCCAAATTCTTAGTTGTTTGCATCCTCCATAAAATGTTCCATAACTTTTCACAATAACATTAAAAGTGCTATTTAAAAAAGATTTTAACAAGATTTGAATGATTAAAACTGTTCTTTATACTTCTTCTTCAGTTTTTAAAGCAAAATTTACGATTGGATATCATTGGAGGCAAAAACTAAAAATATTTTAACTTGTTGCCCTCTTGTTAAGGTTGTTTGATGTTTTGAAGAAATTATGGGGGTTATTTGCTCCCAGCCTCCAATAATCGCAATTTCTTGCAAAGCATCATTATTTGACACAAGTATAAACATACAAATGTTTAGAGTTTGCTCCATGTCTGGAAGTTAGCGATCTCAAACATAAAAAAATGCTAGAATCGTCACTAAAGAGAATATTTATTATTTGTATTTATGTATGCAAAAAGTTTTTATTTATGTAAAAAGAAGAGTTTAGTTTAGTAAAGAGAAATTAGTTTACGAGAAAAAAAGATTTTTAATTTCTTATTGTGTTGAAAGTGAGAAAATCTTTTAGTTTTAATACCATTTAAATAACTTTCCTGAAAAGAAATGAAATGCTGTTTTCATCTGAAATGCTGTTTCTATCTGAAATGCTGTTTTCATTTTGAAAATTTAAATGTGTCAAATGTGTTTTGTTCATTTAAATAACGCTTATAAAATGGAAAAATTTATAAATATATAAAATATGTTAATAAAGTTTAATTTTATTTAACCTTATTTGTTTATATTCACAATATTAAATAAATTAAGTTCATAAAATAAATAAAAAAACACATAAATGTCCTGACAATCAATGACAATCCATGAATACACCTACCTTTGCGATCATAACCACTCCTGAAGACCAAATATGGCCTGATTTTATTTTCATAATATCAATTACCTATATTTAGACAAACATGTACCATCTAATTGAAAAACCATTTGGATGTTCCAGGACCACACTTTACCACCCCTAAAATGATCACCTGAGCGGTCATGACCACTTCTACAAACTGAATATCCACAGAATTGAATTCCCTGACTGCAGTTACCTATATTTAGATATACAACATATCCCACCTAATTTAAAAACCATCAAGACACCCCATGATCACCCTTGACAATCCATAAAATAATCACTTGTGTGGTCATGGCTGCTCCAAAATCAAAATGGAGCCCAAAAATGAAATCCTTGGTCCCAGAAATCTCTATAAACATGTATCATATGTCTATATTTAACCCCTAAATAGTTTTGCCATTTTTAGAAAATTCTGGCCCACTGTGCAGTGGCTGAAGAGTGTGCTTCAGAGTTGAGAGGTCCAAGTTTCGATGATAGCTCTTTCCATATTTGCAACATTAGTAAGAAGGGAGGTTTCCTAGTTGAATGCTCTTTTGTGGTGCTTTGTGATAAGACCATTAAACTTTCTTAGAGCACGCTAACAACTTTAAAAAAAAAATCATAAATATCTACTAAATCAATACTAACAATTTTTTATTTTTTTACAAAATTTTTTGTGTGTTAGCCCTAATATATTTCTATCTAAATAGTTTTTGTGTATTAGCGTTATTATGTTAATATCTAAATAGTTTTTACAGTGATGAGTAAAATCAAAAAAAAATTGAAATTTTACATAGAAATTCCATTAAATTGTGTCCATATTCAATAATTTCAAAAGCATGCAAAGTTCCAAAATTACCTTTTGGAATACTGTTGTCATAAAACTATTGGAAAACTGTTATCACAAAATGTTGTGATAACAGTTTCTTTGTGAAAACTACAAAGAGAAAGGTGGGAAGTTTTTTTTAAAACAACTTCTCTTCTAATAAGGCTGCAAGCAACCACTATTAGAGTTGGAAATTACTGGAAGAGAAAAGATTGTAAAACAAGATAACGATTAACAAACAATTTAAAAGGTTGCAAATTGTATGAATCAGGAAAACAAGATGAAGGGAGCAAGTTATAAATAACTTATGTTCGAGGAAAAAAACTAGACTCACTTGATGTTTACTTTCATATCCACTGGTATCATCACTGTTAGTTTTAATTTTCACTGGTATTATCATCACAGTTAGTATCAACAGAAGCCACCTAATGTGGAAAAGATTTAAAAGATAACAATAAATATATTTATTTTGAAATGTTAACTTTTATGTTAATATTGTTGTAACTTATATTCAACTTTCAAATTTCAAATTCATAATCAAGGTGATTGTTGTCAACATTGAAATCTGATTCCTTAAAATCAATATTTTTATTATTTTCATTGTTTTTCTTCAAGAACATGTAAAATGTTGTTGATATTTGAAATAACTTTTTTGATTTTATTAAAAATCAAATTATTTAAAATTGAATAACTTCTGCTTAAAGAAATCTTTTTTAAAACAGTTTTTATGGTTGACATGGCAATTATATCTAAGTTACTTATTTTATAAGTTTTTTGAGTCGTTCATTCCTGGGGGCCTGTTAAGTTAGTTCTAAAACATCCCCTGCAATGTGGAGAACAGGTAAAATTAAGACATAATTTATCTATGCAGGATACCAATAATGAAAGGGTTAAGTAAATGCTATAATTACGTAACAATAACTAATATAATTATTTTAAATTTTGTAGAGATAACTGGAAAAAATTCTGAAAAATGGAGCTCAATGGTAAGTTTTTTTCTTTGAAATAGTTAAAAAAAAAACAATAAGATAAAATAAATATAGTTTGCTAAGTTTCTGTCAAGTTTGATATTTTAAAACTTTTTTCTTACTTAAATTTGTTACTATTCACAACTTTTTCATTTGTATATATTTATGACTAATTATTTGTGATACTTTTTGGGGAATTTTTTTCCTATTGGCTGCAAACAACCCATAAAATAAGTTGGAGGGGGTTCTATTAATGATGCAATGTTTCATTTATGAATGTTGCATTATCATTTGTGAAATGTTCTATTAATAGATGATATACAATAAGCCTTAACATGAGTTTGTGCTACATTCAGGTCATTTTGAAAATAATTGAAGTGTAAAATAAAAAGCACACAAAAAATTACCAGAAGGAGAGTGTGTGGTGTATTACAAGGAGAGTGTGTGGTGTATTACAAGGAGAGTGTGTGGTGTATTACAAGGAGAGTGTGTGGTGTGTACGATGCATTACCTCCCAATGCATAATCTATTTTTATTTTTTTTTGAATGAAAAATGGAATTGAAAAATAGAATTATTTTAAATAAAAAGTTGAAATTAAAAGCAGTGTTTATTAAATTGTAATCAATTGTTGTTTGTAAATCTATTTTGTAATTTGACAACACATGTTGTAACTTGCTTGACAACACATTCTATGCTGTTGTATGTTATTATGAGACTTGTTTCTTATCTTAAAAAAGTGTCAATAAAATAAAAATCCTGTACCTACATGTACAAAATTAGATATTAGATATAAATATTAATAAGTAGAGGGATAAAAGGAGAATTAGATAGATCTAGGGGAAAGGAGAAGGGCACAAAACCCTTGAAACCTTTATGTAAAAATCTGTTTTGTAATGTTACCATCAAATAATAACAATAAAAACTTGTTTTGAAATATTACAATCAAATAATAACAATAAAAACCTGTTTTGTAATGTTACTAGTAAACAAGGTTCTCACTTTTATTGTGTAAAATTTAATTTTTTTTCTCAAACTACTTCCATGATTTGGAAATTTACTAAAGTAAGTTTTCAAATCATGGAAGTTCACTAAGTTAAAACCATAATTCAGCAGCATGCAAACTAAAACAAAATTGTAGAAAATTAACTAAACTAAGATTTTTAAAAAAATTATGAAATTAAAAACAAAGAAATTATTAAAAATATCAATAAAAAGTAGACATAAATCAAAATCTTAAAAAATCTTTTTTATATAGCATGGACTTTAAACAAAAAATCTTTTTTATATGGCATGGCTTTTAACGAAAAAAAAATTTTATGACATGACTTTTAACAAAAAATATTTTTTTCATGACGTGACTTTTAACAAAAAAATATTTTTTTTTTATCTTCGCATTTAACAAGGCTGCAAGCAACCACTATAAGAGTTGGAAGTTATTGGAAGAGAAAAGATGAAGTTTGTAAAGCAAGATAATGATTGAGAGACGACTTAAAAGATTGCAGATTATATGAATCAGGAAAGCAAGATGAAGGAAATGAATTCCAAAGAGCTGATGTTTGAGGAAAAAAACTAAACAAATAAGAGTTTTTGGAGCACTTAGGAACAGGTACAGAAAAAGGATGAGACTTAATTGAATGACAAGTAACACAAGAATGATTTTTTATAGATGGCACAAGAGATGCTAGCTCTTTAGAGCAGTGCCCATTATAGTATTTGTAGAAAAGAGAAACAGAAGCAACATTACAACAATGTGATAATGGTTGGAGGTTGGCTGTAAGAGCAAGTCCAACTATATTTCCAATTCGTTTTTGCACCTTGCCTAAAAGAGTAAGGGCATCATTAAAAGATCCACTCCAGATATGGCAACGGTATTCCATACAAGAACGTATTTGAGATTTATAGAGATAAAGAATAGAATCCGGAGTAAGAAAGTGTCGAGCACAATAATGAGATGCTAATTTTGCAATGGATTTGATATACGGGTTCCAAGAAAGATCAGAAGCGTTAATCCTAGAAGATGAAGGGTAGATGACTCGTCAAGTATATCACCGTTTATAAATATAGGAAGATTTAGATTATTACGATAACAATTGATTGAAAAAAAATTTGGTTTTATCTGAATTGAAGTTCACCAGCCACTGTAAGCCCCATGCTGTAGCAGAAGTGAGATCCTTTTCAAGCTCAAATGTCTCCTCCAAGCAATCAGAGAGTGTTGGCTTCTTATCAAGAATAAATGGTAGTATCAACATCGAACAACGCCACCTTAGATGTTAGAATATCTGGAAGGTCATTAATGTAAGTTAAAAAGAGTATAGGGCCAAGGATTGAACCTTGAGACTATTAAAAAAACATTTTATTTGCAACTTACTTATGGCTTTTAACTACCATTATGAATTTTTTGGAACTTTTTTTATTAAGATTGAAATTTTTTTTTTTATTGTTATGATTAATAAAATTATTTTTATTATAAATTAAATTTTTTAAATTCAAGTTTGAATAAGTAAAAAAATGTGATTTGATTATGGGTTTTATTGTCATTAAGTTGCTGACTGTTGTCGTTACTGACTTGGCAGAAAACTTATGATATTTTAGTACAAAAGATAAATTAGAATCTGGTGGAATTAACTAAATCCAAGAACTATATACCTGATTACCACCAGAATTACCTGTTAAAAAACCTCTCCATCAATGTAATTATTTTAAAGTGTCATAACTCAGCTTCAAAGAGCGTAAACTTTCATTCAAGTATTAAAATCCATCTTTAAGGTTTGAAGAGTGCTAACTTTAATTCTAGTGTCATTAACTTTAAGATTTAAATTTCTAAGTAACATTATTATACTAATTTTTTCAAATAATTCTTTAAAAATTGAGTCATATTTTATAATAATGTACTGATGTAGCATTTCAATACATCTTCTAAGAGAATCTTTCTCTTTGTCAGGCATTATTTTACTGCCAAAATTTTAGGCCTTTGCAAAAATCTTTTGATATACTCTCATATATTCATTTCATGTATACTGTTCTTAAATGAAAAAAAAAATATTATATTAAAAATTAAATAAGTTAAAATTTATAAACAAAAAAAATATTAATGTATAATTAGTTTATTTGGTCTAGGAATTAATTCGTGCGGTTTGACAAGGGATTACAAAACTAGCTTATTGTCTCAGCGTTTCGTTTAGCCACGCATGCGTGCGAAGATCACTGTTATTGCGCATCATTTTCATTATAAATCATTTGATTTAGCGTAAACAACACTATTTTTAATTTAACTGATAATGTCGATTTTTGTTCCTGATAAAGTGTTTTTGTGGAGGATTCTTCTTCATTACTTTAACATGAAGAAAAGTGCTACCGAAAGTCATCGTATTTTGGTTGAAGTTTATGGTCTAGCTGAGCGAACGTGTCAGAAGTGGTTTGCACGGTTTAAAAGTGGTGATTTTTGTTTGGAAGACCAAGAGCGACCAGGACAGCCAAAAAAATTTGAAGAAGGCAGAATTGGCAGCATTGCTCGATCAGGATTCTTGTCAAACGCACGAGGACCTTGCAAAATCGTTAGGAGTCGAACAATCAACAGTTTCCAGACGCCTCAAAGCCTCAAAACGTTATTGACGACAGTTAATGCATTTGAAGCAAGCTCTGGTCATAAAACGACCAGATTGGGTAACAGACATGATAAACTCATTTTTCAGCATGATAACGCTCGACCACATGTCGCAAAACCTGTCAAAAACTATTTGGAAAATGTCGGATGGGAAGTGTTACCCCACGCGTCGTATTCTCCGGACATTGCTCCTTCTGACTACTACTTGTTCTATTGCATGAATAACGATTGATTCGACAGCGCTTCACTTCTTCAGAAAATCTCGAAAAATGGGTCTCTGATTGGATCACTTTTAAGGATGAAGCATTTTTTCGACACGGAATTCGTAAATTGCCGGAAAGATGGGCAAAAGTAGTGACTAGCAATGGACACTATTTTCATTAATGTATTCATCCATTTAGTTTTTGAAATAAACCTTCAATTTTCAATTAAAAGCGCATGAATTAATTCCTAGACTTTGAAAATATTTAAAAAAATTGTTATCAAAATTATATATAGCATTATTAATTGATTACTTTAAAGATACTAAATTATTTAAATATTTAAAAATTACTTTTTGTTGTAATTTTTAAATAAAATAATTAAAAATTACAACAAAAAATTAAAGACAAAATTAATAATAAAATGATAAATGAAGAGGGCCAGTACCAAGCTCTTCTGTTCTGACTGTCTTGTGCTGCATACAAAGCAGCTATAGTTAAAGTTTTTGAAGCAATTGACACTTTATTTTGCGCATCAATAATCTTTTGCGGGATAGTATTCCAGTGACGTACAATTCAATTTGTAAAAAACTGTTCTCTTTCAATACAATTATTTACTCTTTGTTTATCAAGACACTGACTGTGACCTCCAAGATTGTAAATCAATTTAGCTAAGTCTTGTGTCTGTCGTACATGGAAATGGACCTTGTCAATGTTTCGAGTGATCTTGAATTGTTGAATTAGGTTGCCTCATCTTCAAGAGTTGTTAAACCCAATATTTGCAGTCTTGGAGTGTATGGTAAATCCTTTATTATTGCAACCGTTTTTTTAGCACACTTCTGCATTTTTTCTAGTGTTTCAATGTCATGTTTTAGAAATGGCGTCCAGGCTCGAATGGCAAACTCAAGGTGTGGGCGAGTATAAGCTATATACAGTATTTGCCAGAAAATAATACACTGACTGCAGAATGATTTTTCAGCCTACCAAGTACTTGATTAACTGTTGAGGCTGCTGTCTCAACTTGATTTTTTAATTTTAAGTTGTCTGAGACCATGACGCCAAGGTCTCTTTCATTCTTGGTAACTGCAAGTTTTATTTGAGATTCGTCACTGCTGCATATTGAATATTGATGTGTTGACCTTTTGGTTCCATGGCCTATGTGTATTACCTTGCATTTTGCCATGTTGAAAGGCATGCCCCAAATTCCAGTCCACTCGATGGCTTTGTCTATGTCATCTTGTAAAATCGATGCCTTCTTCAGGTTTGATGATACCAATGATTTTGCAATCATCTGCATATAATTTGATGTTATCCGCAATGTTATTTGGAAGATTGTTGATCAAAAGGACAAATAATAATGGTCCTAGAACGGATCCTTGTGGAATTCCACCTGAAACAGGTACCCAATTTGATATATGTCCTTTCATGACTACACATTGTTTGCAATCTTAAAGCCATGCTTCAATCTAATTCAACAATGCTTCACATATACCAAGCGCCCTCTGTGTAGCAAGCATTGATGAAGAATGCTTTGGTGTATAAATGACATTGGCAACGTAACCTAGGTGAATGGCCTGTGTTAGGATATCATGTGCCTCCAGGAGATTGGTTGTGCAGTCTCATTTGCATACGAAGCCATGCTGGGCTTTTGAAAGCAATTTATTGGCAACAAATTGAGACATAACTTGATTGTGAATAATTCCTTCTAGGATTTTGCTGACAATTGAGGTTAGATATAACAAACTGTAGTTCAAAATGTCAATTTTGTTTTTAAAAATTTTAAAAATCTGTGTTATATTTGATTTTCTCCATAGATCTGGGACTTCTCCGGTAGCGATTAGTTTCTTGATTATAAGCGCCTTTGGAGGGGCAAAAGCAGCTGCACAATTTTTCAAGATGCGCAGATGAACACCGTTGTACCCTATTGTTTAATCTATAATCTGCAAAATTTGTTTCTAATTTTTAAAAAAACCAAGTTTTCTTAGAAATTCTTTTCCAAGTAAAAAAAGTTTTTTTTTTTTTTCTTTAATGAATTTCTTTTGTTTTCAGCTTATCTTCAATGTTTTTGTGTTGCTTGATGCTATGGGAGTTTGGGAAGACAGTACAGAAGTTGGCAATGAATGGACAGAAATTTTACAAGTAGCTGAAAGTTTTTTATATCTAGCTTTTCAACAGAATGACTCTCAAGAGGTTCTAGAGACTGCCAGCAATAGACTTAACCATTTATTGCATAAACGAAAATTACCTGATTTTTTAGAAGTTTGTTATCAAATATACTATATGCATGATGTTTTGTGTGTCCTTCAAAAGCATGGTAAGTTGTTTTTTAAATAGTGGTTGAATTTTTAAAAGGTATGTCTTTTTTCATACAAATATGTACTGAAAAAAGAATTTAAGAACACATTACTACTGACTGATATGTTACTTCTAAATGAAAATTAAATATTTTGTTTTCCTTTTTACTTTGCGTTTGAAGAAATATTTTAAAACATATTTACACTTTTGAAAGTTTAAAATAATAAACAATCAGTTAAATTTTTTAATTTTTCTTTCATATCTTAAAAATTTTTAATTTTATAAACATTTTTTTAAATCTTGTAAATTTTTTTTCTTTATTTAGAATTATCTATTGACTCCTTTTTAATATATCTGCTCCAATGCTTTGAAAAGTATACTATACAATTTTTTTATGACGATAAGCTGTCAGATATACCTCCACTGCAAATAGATATTTTTAAGAAAGATTTTTTAACATACATGATTGGAGAACAATATATTCTGTTTCTTGATTCAATCAAACATAATGTTCTAAAATTTGAAAACAAAGCTTTGTAAGTGTTTTATAATGAAGAATTTTTGTGTATTGTGTCTTAAGTTTATTTATAGCGATTTTAATAAATTAATTTTAATTATTATGCATTTTTTAATATTAAATTTTCTAGTAATGCTATTTTTATATTTAGGTATAATATCTGTTAATAAGTAAAAATTATTTATATTAGGGTCTGGGTTTTTGGTAAATTTTTGGTATCTCCAGGTTCCAGAGCAATTAGCTCTGTGTCTAAAGCAAATCAAGCAAATTGATAAAGTGTATCTTTAGTTATATAGATGAACAGATGTTTAAAGCATGGTCTCCTTACCTTAAAGGAGATACATCTATATTGTAAAGAATACAAAGATGAGCAACTAAGCTAATTCCATCTCTTAAAAATATGACATATGAAGAAATCTCATAAGTTTAAATTTAACAAAACTTTAAACTCGGTGTTTAGAGGGGACTTTATACAAATTTTTAACATCATCAATAAGATAGATAGTGTAAATCTAACTCTACATGGATAGGATTTCTTAGAGCAAAGAAAATTAAAAAAAGTATATAGATTCGGACACATGGATACAACTTTAGATGTTGAGCTGAATTTACTAAAAGTGCTTCTAGACAAAGTTAGTTCAGCAACTGCATGGAATAAATTATCAGTGGAAGTTGTAAATTCTCATAGCTTAAATCAGTTTAAAATCTTAATCAGTTTAATCTTGACAAACACCTACAAAAGAACTATAAATGAAGCAACTTATTTTATAAATGGCTGTTTCAATGTGTAAATCACATAGCTTTATTACAAAACAAAGCAAAACTTTGGCTTGAAATTAACTGAAAGGCCATTGGTTTTATTTATTTTTTGAAAAAGGTCACCCACCATGATCCATGATTACATGCTGGGTCTTATATATCATTTAATTTTTTTTCTTCAAAAGTATATCAACCTGGGTCTCAAAAGTGCCAATAATCTTTTCTATTGAAACCTTTATGAAAAAAAAATATTACTACAAAGCTATAACAAAACCTTTTAAATTTTTGGTTAAAAACTTTTTTTATATATATATATATATATATATAAAATTTAAGCAATTTTTTATATAAACCATTTTTATTTCTGAAATCTCTATGAAATTCTGGTTCTTTTGATAGTATACTTTTAGAGAAAAATTATCACTGACATGTAGGTCCCAAACTATTTTAAAAATTTGTAAATTTATGTTATATAGTAATACAGCATTACTACATCTTAATGTAAAGTAAAAATAATGCATAATAAAAATTGAATAATAAACTACAACGTAAATTTCATGGCAAACCAACAAAGTTTGAATAACTTACAATTACAACAGAAATTGAATAACAGACTGAAATAAAAGTTTTAAATTAAGCTTCAACAGAAATTAAATAGTATTCTACAACAAAAATTGAATGGCGACTTTCACCAGAATTTTAATGGCAGCTATCAAAAATTTTGTGAAAATAACAGAGGCTTATGAACAGATATTTTTTCCCAGTAGGAAGTGAAACTTAAATATTGCTTAGTAAAATTAGCATATTATTTTATGTTTTTAAAAGTACTTTGATTATGTTTTATAAGCATTGATTATGTTATGTTTTATAAGCATTGATTATGTTGTTTTATAAGCATTTATTATGTTATGTTTTAACATAAATGTTCATATATCTAAATTTTAAAGAATGTAAACAAACAAATTCATTACTTAAAGAATTGCTTGATTGTATATTTACTCTGCGTAGTTAAGGCGATTTACAAATTATTCAAATTCATTTATTTGGAATCAGCATGATTTAATCAGCGTATTATGTCCAAACAAGAGCTTAAGAAGCTAATAATTTTTTTTTGCTTTAGGTTTTTTTAATGTTTAGAGAAACTTTTCTTTTTTTATATAGTTTTCAAAACCTTTTTACTATTCCTAATAGTGAATCTAATAACATGGATTTAGTTCAAATCTTTTGAAAAAGTGCCTTAACCCACTATAGATCCTAGTTCTAATCGGTTCTGACGTATTTTAACTATATATAGTTGTCAAAATACAATATTTCTATCAATTTTCACAAAAAATACTAGAATTTCGACCAAGAAAAAGTTTATAATTAAGAAAAATTACCAATAAATGATCAGAACAGATCATATTATTAAACTATGATGCTCATTTCACCTTAACAACGTATTTATTTAAAATCTTCTGTCTGGGTTTTTTCATTATAAACATTTATATTTTATGATACCGCAAAGTTTATCATTTTATTTTTTTGTCTTTTCATAATTCACAGACCTGATAATTTAACAGAAATATGTTGTAGTCAACAAAATATCATTCAGTGCTATAATATTTTAAAATCATCTTAACTTCACCGAGTAGTTTAGCTGTCAATTTAACTGCCAACGATTGTTTTGAATTTTTTTTTTTTAATTGTTATTGTTTTATTCTGCAATGTTTGTTTTTATCCTCTAGTTCCTCTTCTTCTTTGGTCATTGGTAAATTATGGATGAACTCAATGAACTCAATGTCATCTTCTAGACAATGTTATGATCAACTTATAGAAACAGCACTTCATGAATTTAGTATGGTGATTTATGTTAGTTTTGATGAACGAAGAAACGAAGAACTCGCTCGTTTAAAGAATTATGAAAATTCATATAGACATAAAAATTCTATTACAAAAAAAATGTGGGAGTACCAAAAACTTTTTTTAAAGAGTGAGCGAGGAACCTGGAAATCAAGGTATATCTTTAAAAAAAAAATTTTTTATTAAAAAATACTTTAAGTATTTAGTTAAATATTTTCATAGTCATTTTCATCGTAGTAATATGATTTGTATTATATTTTACCTTAAATTTATATTTCCATCGTGGTTATGTTACGACTTCTGTTATGTTTCACTTTAATTTTATATTATTGAAATTATCGACAACTACAATTACACAAAAAAATAATGTTCTTTTTGGTATCAATTTAATGTTCTTAATGTTTTTTCTAATTGTTTCTAATTTTTTAGTAATTAATTGTAAGAACAAAACTGCAATTTAATATGCAATTTACTATAAATGTTTGAGTAAGTACTCGCTTGAATCAGTGCCTTTTTCTCTTATTTTATGCACTAAGATATGTGTACTTTCATATTGAGATGTACTAGGATATGTGTATTACCTTCATGTTTTTATTTATAGTATACACTAAATGTAAATACTTCATATTTTTTGTATATACTAAATTTAAATAACAGGTGATGCGGAAGTTATCGGACAAAATAAAAAAACGTCAATAACTTATTTATAAATAAAAAAACAAACTACTATTATATTTTTTTTAAATGAAGCATTTACCTTTTAATAAAAAATATATTATTTTTTATATGAAAAACACCACCATCTGCAATTGATCTCAATTTTGCTCTGACGCCTTTCATATGCGACTGTAAAAAGTTTAAATCAATTTCTTGTAGTTTTAGTTTAATGCGATCAATCAAAACTTGCTCTGTTGAAGCTTGCCAATCTCCCTCGTAAACCTTCTGTGCCAAATGTCCCCAAAAATTTTCATTTGGTCGTGCTTGAGGCACATTTGGGGGATTGGATTCTTTATCAACGTAATAGACATATTGGTCCATCCAATTTAGAGAATCTTTAGAATAATGAGAACTTGCTAAATTTGGCCAAAATAAATAGTTAAAGTCTCCATGATACTTGTGAATAAATGGAAGAAGTCGTTTTTCTAAACATTCATTAATATAGATTGATGAATTGATCGCTACAGCCTTGGAAGTGCGAAACAATGGCTCGGACATACCACGGTCAGATATGACTATCCACATTAATAATTTTTTTGGAAATTTCTCTTTTCCTATAAAACAAACACTTTCTTGGCATGTCTTTTTGTTGTTTGTGTAGTGTCCAGAATTTCCAGGCATGTTGTCCCCTGCAAAACAAAAGTATTTTTCGTCATCGATGACTAGAATCGATTTTGTGTTATAGAGTTGGTTAACTAGTTTCCTGCTTCTTTTCTTTGCCTTTATTTGTTGTTCTATAGTGTATTTTGGAGTCTTTTCACGTTTTCTATATTTAATATTCATTTTTTTTAACTGACGACCGATTGTCGATTGATTTACACCGAATTTAATACCTATTTTTCTCTGACTGACCCCTTTTCGATTGTTGACAAGTCTCGTTAATTCGGCTTTCTTTTCTCTAGTCCAGGATGTCGGACGACCAGGGTGCTTTCTATCAGAAAACGATTGAACAGTTTCAAGTCTTTTTAGGTTATCATATATTGTACTTCGAGCAAGTCCTTCCTTTTCAAAATGATTTACGATTTTTTTATTTTTTATATTAGATTTATTTACAAAAAACATTTTTAGTCACTTTCGAAAAGATTTTCGTTCAGCTGCATTTAACCTCATTTTAAATAATTGTGTTTCAAATAATAAAGTTTATATTTTATAGAACGTTTATGCCTACGCATAAAACCACAAAAACTAATTATTATGCTCAAATAATGAAATTAGGATTTGTCTGATAACTTCCGCATCACCCGTTATGTCATATTATTGCATTAAATATACATTAAGTGTAAATACCTCATGATATTGCTTCAAAAAAAGTGATTTTATATTTATTAACATTATTAAAAGTGAATTAAAAATTTATAAAAGTTATGTTTATACAATTTAAGGGTTCTTTATATTATGTTTATTTATATAATGCTTTGATTTTTTTTTTTTGCTGGCCCTTTATACTAATAAGGTAGAAGTGGATTTTCTCATGTTCAATCTTTAATAAGTTAAAGTTTGGAATAATATTTTGGTTGACTTTTATTTGGTACTTTAACATTTTAATGTTAAAATATTGATCATTAAATGTTGAAGGCTTGTTGTGCTTTTTTTCCACACTGTTTTCATTGTTTACTTAAAACTCATGATGCTGATGTGGAGCAAGTGGTTAACTATATGAATGTAGAACAGGTTGAATAGCTAATTAAAGAATCAACTATTGAATTATTGTTTTTTTCTTTCTTTCTTGATGATAATGTCAAGAAAAAAACAACAGAGCCTACAGACCATATAGAAGTTGTCTATATGGTCTGTAGGCTCTGCAAAAGCTATCATCTTTTTTTATTTCTCTTTCTATTTAGTATAATTTCATAAGAGGTGTTAGACTAAGTTATTATTTTAAAATGTTTACACTTTTTTTGGTATTTGGATATTTTGATACAACATTCAATTTTAAAAGTAATGCATAACCAGATATAATTGACATGCTCAATCTAAATCTAAATTAAAATGTGACTCAGTAGTATTAAATTACAAATTTGTAAGTTAGCAAGTTGGCTAATGTACTTTATATATATATATATCAATTTTTGACTCAATAGTAATAAGTTGAAAGTTAGCAAGTTTGCTAACTTAAGCTTTATCTTTTGTTAAAAAATAAACACTGTTATGTTGGAGGAGAGGTAGCTATCACCCACTTTGCCTTTATTTACTTTACTACACCCACTTTGCCTTTTTTTTTAACAAAATTTTGATAATTTTTTTTAAGCAATACTGCTGAACGTCATTTCAAGTTGTCAAACACAGAAAACCGTTATCGAATGCGTTTAAAACTTTCTGAAAATCTTCGGTTTAATTCACATCAAGATGCTTCAATAAAAAGAGATTTGATAGGGATTCCAGATATGTTAAAAGTGTTACCAGTTAATGTTCCGTTGGCTCTTAATCCTGAAGATGATGATGTTGAAGATACCGTTGAATCTTCTGTTTCCCAAGAAGATATGTCAAGGTAAACAATAGTTACTTTAGTTAGTTTTATAATATATCTAGTTTTAAAGTGATTATTTGTTTCCTCATTTTTTTAAGTAACCTTCATATGCTTGGAGCAGACATCGGTACTACTATTTATGCTTCCAACTGTCATCTTATAACTTTGATGGATATTGTTCAAGGTCATATTGAATTAACTCCAACTCATCTTTGCTTCATTGATGACCAGTGCAGTGCAGTAGAATTAATATATGACTTCAAATTTGCCCTTGAAGAATTATGTGAAGTTTACAGTAGAAGATACAATTTGCGTAAAACAGCTCTGGAATTTTTTTTGTTAGATCGATCAAGTTTTTTAGTGAACTTTTCTACTATTATAGTGAGTATTTTATTATAAATAGGAAAATTTTTAGATTGAAGAGTTCTTTATATATATATATATATATATATATATATATATATATATATATATATATATATATATATATATATATATATTTTATCACTTTTTTCTTAAAGGAAAAAGATTCTTTTTATAAAAAGTTGATTGCTACTCGACCTGTGAATCTTTATTATAGTGGAATACAAAATCCATCACAACTTTTAAGAGTAAGTAGTTATCAATTTCTGCATAATAATTAAATTTTAAAGTATACATCAAATGTAATTTTTTTTCTTTAAACTGCAGCCGTTTTTCAAATTTGCCTTAAGTTTAAAAAATTCAAGTTAGACTTTTTTTACAAAATAAGATAGTTTAGATGCCTACAAATGTTATTGAATAAATATTTTCAAAGAATTATGAAAAAATTTATAAAAATTATTAGTTTAAAAAATATGTTTTACAAAGAGTTTCTTCTAATAATTTTTTTTAAATTGCATTTTTCTTGAAATACTTAATAAGTATCTTAAGGCATTTTGAAAAATGGCTGCAGTAAAGTGTTTGCAAGTTTTAGTTTAATATTTAAAGCATACATTAAATGTAATTTTTTTCTGTAAAGTGTTTGCAAGTTGAAGTTATATATAAAACCAATATTTGAACTAGTAGAACACTCCATATAGTTGCAGTTGTAACATTTCTACTGCAATAGATGAAAGCAAGGAACGTAAAAAACTTTTTTTTTTTGGTAATGTGTACCTTTAGTCATGTACTACTATTTGGAAAATTTATTGTACATTTTATGCTATAGTTACATCGCTATGTTAAAATCAGTCGTAGTAGTGACAGCTGCAAAAAATGAAATGGAACTTCAAGTTATTTTGTTTTTTGTAGAAAAATTTCAGCAAATTGAAAATATAATTTTTATTGTTATTTTTTAGAGCAAGTATATTAGTAATAATAATTATTATATTGTAATATATATATCATAGTTATTTTTTATTTTTTGTTCATGTTTACATAAAAGGGTTGCAAGCAAAATGTTATGGTTGTGACATCACAGTTGTGACAAAGTATTGTACTATCAGATAACATTACATTTTAATTATTTTTCAAAGTTTTAACAATGCCAAAGTTTTTAAAAATATATAAACACTTTACACAAAGTTTTTAGTTATCCTTGTTAAAATTAAAAAATGAAAACACATTAACAAATTTTAAATAAAAATTAGTAACAAGTCACTTTATTAAATTGTAATATTAAAGACATTTTTAAATAACTTTAGCAGGTCAGTATATTAAATGTTTGTTTGCTGTGTTTCATTCTTAACTCTCCAGAAAGGGTAAATTGATATATCTTCAACTCTTTCTGCTAATAATAAAATATCACATAGCTGACTATAATGTTGATTGATTTTATCTTCAGTCAAATATATTAAATATACCCTTGAATCTTTGCATATAGCTTCATAAAACTGCCACGCATTTTGAATAATAACTTGTCTTGCTAAAACTTTTTGCCAAGCAATACTTTTCAAAGTTCCTCCTACCCCCATTAATCGCTCTTTTTCTGTGGGCTATAGCAAAAAAATTCCACTTGAAAGGTAGAATATTAAAAGTCACTTGACAATACTTTAGGAATTTTAACATAAAGTGGTTTTTTAATTGAGAAGAGGGATCATTACTCCAAATGTTACTTTGTGTATGTTTGAATTGGTTGTGTAAGCCTTTAAAAATATATTACAAATATTTTGCGTTGCTCGTATATATATATATATATATATATATATATATATATATATATATATATATATATATATATATATATATATATATATATATTTTATATATAAGATATAAAAATTGAACTTTTTAAGAAAAATTAAAAAAAGTTTTTTCAAGGAAATCACTGACGCATGTTTTGCTGTGATCATTTTTATCTGTTAAATATGGAACCATATTTTTTAAATCTTTACCATAAATTGCAACATAAATTGAACCATATTTTTCAAATCTTTATCATAAATGCAACATTAAAGATTAATATTTGAGATGAGCACTTTGAACTTGTTCTTGATGAATACACCTATAGTTTTGGCTAAAATCAAAGTATATTATTAGTTCACCATCCATA